>NC_135236.1:242822307-243123697 GCF_051348905.1 Ranitomeya variabilis | reverse complement strand
GAGTTCAGCTGTCATACTGTTTCTTCTTTATCTATATATGCCCATGATCATATGTTTTAATGGACCTTATATTACAGAGTAAGATTTTATGAATATTTGTGAAGCAGTCAAGCTGGGTTCACATCACGTTTTAGCCACCGTCCATGATTCCGTCCAGCCATCCATCTGAAGCTCTGGAAAACAGGATTCAGATGTATCAGCTGGTGGGACCATTGACCTTAATGAAACAGGCAGAGTCACTTTGTGCTCAACCCTAATTTTTGCAATATAGGCCTGTTTCAGTTGGTCACAAAAGTACAGATGATCATGTTTTTGTGTCTAAATCATAAAGGCGGACATTGCCGAAAATGAGGTGAGACAGAATACATCTACCTAAGTAAAGTCAATTGATCTGTCAGAGTAGAAGCCTGAGTGTCATGTTTTGTTGCTTCCCAGAGAGAGCCACTGATGTGTGGCAAAAATGTGATGTCAACCTATCCCAGAAGGGTCTGGAAGTCTTTTTTTCCTGGAAATGAGTGATTGCGTGAAATCATGGACTGAAATTTCTCTGGCTGACTGCGCTATATCTTTATTTAATACTAAACCATACCTCGGGGTGGGCGTCTTGTAAGGAATTCAGAAATCCCATAAAGGGAGGTCTCCCGAAATGTGTGTATGATCTTAGTCCAGTCATTAAGCTCCTGTTTTGAACTTTCTGAAAGTGTCGCTCACAGATGTACTGCAAAATTAAGGGTTGTATATCTTATTATGTACAGGAGAATATATATTAATTTAGAGCATTTTAAAAGAAGCTTGATCAATATCATGCAAATTAATTTGATGTTGTGTTAATAACTGCTGCTAAAACCATGAGCAGAAAAAATTGATAAGCAATTTTGGAATATAAATAAAAATATCATAATAAAAAAGATTACATAACCCTACTATAAATAATAAGTATATTCCAAGTCACTCAGAAGGTCCAGAAAGCCAGTGCATTTATAAAGATTAGGGAACATTTATACATTACATTACTTTTGTACATTACACTTTTTATGCACAACTCAGCTGTTGCAGGACATATTTTTTAATAATTAGGTGTTCACTTCCTTTTCACCACTGATTAATATGAAACATCTTCATCCTTTTCAAAGACAAAGTCTACACCATCCAAAATGTTAATTATGATTTTCTGCAGCAGCTGATGCAAAGAAATGCATGACACATCACGAATGTTGAAGAACAATGCTCATTGACTTGTGTCAAAGGGACTTAAATAGAACCTGTCACTAGATTCATGCTGCCTGAACCATGGGCAGCATGAATCAGAGCCTGGATTCAAAATTGCAGCTATGTATGTATTTCTCTAAAACACCATGATGTTTAAGAGATAACATAGTTTGGAAAGCCAACCAGCTTTCCCCCACCTTACTCCAGTTGATTAATAAGTGCCTCCCTATATTCACATATGGGAGTGACCTGTCAATTAACTTGGGCATCAAAAAGCCAGCTGGGGCTGGCCTGGACTACTCAATGTTCTCCATATAGTTTCGGCTATGATGTCATTGCTTTTTAGGAAATACCATACTTTGTTGCAATTGCATAGCCAGGCTCTGATTCATTCTGCTCAAGGATCGAGTGGTATGAATCTACTGCAGGGACTCTTTAAAGAGGTATTCTCAAGTTCTTTAATTGCTTTAATTAGTTAGACAGAAAAAGCAACTAAATTGCAAACTTGCTGTTATTCTCCTATAATGAGAAACTTTAAATTTTATAGTTTACAGCTTGTTTCTATGAAGGGTAGCTCCTATTGTCTGGCTGAGAGTGTGCAGTAATTACATTCCAAGTGAGGAGTTAACTCTTAGCATCCCAGTCAGCTCACCTCTCTCTTCCTCCCTCCCTCCTCTTCCTGTCATCTTCTGAAGAGATGCCTTTATATTATAAATCCCCAGCCCAACTGCTTTCACAGCAGGTGTCCTAATCACATCTTTCTGCTCTGGCTGTCCCTCTTCTAATCCTGTTCTGAGCTGTGTGCTTGTTCAAATGCCTTATTTTCTCTATGGGTAAGTACAGAGATAACAGTGTGGACTCAAAATAATCCACTGATAGCTTAATAAGTTGCAGCTGAAATTGTGTTGGGCATTATAGTTCTATTAATAGTACAGTTCTGCTATTCACCAAGGAGGAGAACATGCTCTGCCATAAACAAGGAAGTAAGAAAATTGTAAGGAGTTTGCATTGCTCTGAACTGCTCTAGAGACTACTTATGAATACCCACTTAAGTCAATCTGGAGTAAAACAGTGCCACTGCTACATAACCATTAATAAAGGTTATCTGTTATCTCTTAGGTACAAATTCAACTCCAGCGTAATTAACTAGAGGAACAGAAAGGAAAATAAAGAGCTACATATTTACCAGCATGGCTGTGCGGAAGTCAAACTTTTCACTAAGTTGTGTGATGTATATGTGGACCGACAGAAGGTTATTTATGTCATTCTCTTCCACCTCTTTGATTATGTTCGTCAGCCATTCAAACTGTCTCTGAGTGCGCGTTACCCAAATGAAATAAATCTGAAAGAGAACCGAATAGTTATTTACATTTCAACCCAAACTTGTAAATATTCAGCCTATAAAATAATTATACATGTACATTTTTTGTAAAATAGGCATTGTTCTCCCTTCCTACATGTTTGCTCAGAAGCTGGTCTGTTCTTTAGTTTCCTACACACTCTCCATTCACTTAGTAGCACTTTTTGTCTGAACATATAATGATATCGGTTTGTGAACGATTTATGAAGCCTTACATGCATAGCCCTTTTTATTATAAAAATGACTGGACTATACACTCACCGGCCACTTTATTAGGTACACCATGCTAGTAACGGGTTGGACCCCATTTTGCCTTCAGAACTGCCTCAATTCTTCGTGGCATAGATTCAACAAGGTGCTGGAAGCATTCCTCAGAGATTTTGGTCCATATTGACATGATGGCATCACACAGTTGCCGCAGATTTGTTGGCTGCTCATCCCAAAGATGCTCCATACAAGGCAGGATGGATCCATGCTTTCATTTTGTTTACGCCAAATTCTGACCCTACCATCCGAATGTCGCAGCAGAAATCGAGACTCATCAGACCAAGCAACGTTTTTCCAATCTTCTACTGTCCAATTTCGATGAGCTTGTACAAATTGTAGCCTCAGTTTCCTGTTCTTAGCTGAAAGGAGTGGTACCCGGTGTGGTCTTCTGCTGCTGTAGCCCATCTGCCTCAAAGTTCGACGCACTGTGCGTTCAGAGATGCTCTTAGGCCTACCTTGGTTGTAACGGGTGGCGATTTGAGTCACTGTTGCCTTTCTATCAGCTCGAACCAGTCTGCCCATTCTCCTCTGACCTCTGGCATCAACAAGGCATTTCCGCCCACAGAACTGCCGCTCACTGGATTTTTTTTCTTTTTCGGACCATTCTCTGTAAACCCTAGAGATGGTTGTGCGTGAAAATCCCAGTAGATCAGCAGTTTCTGAAATACTCAGACCAGCCCTTCTGGCACCAACAACCATGCCACGTTCAAAGGCACTCAAATCACCTTTCTTCCCCATACTGATGCTCGGTTTGAACTGCAGGAGATTGTCTTGACCATGTCTACATGCCTAAATGCACTGAGTTGCCGCCATGTGATTGGCTGATTAGAAATTAAGTGTTAACAAGAAGTTGGACAGGTGTACCTAATAAAGTGGCCGGTGAGTGTATATTATAATGATTTTTTTTACCTTTTGTGCTAATTCATGCGTCCTCGGAAACCTGCTTGCTCAGGATTACCCAAAACACACAGTTAAGCTTGCTACAAACATGAGCACCACTCTGGACTTAGGGTACCGTCTTACAGTGGCACTTTTGTCGCTACGACGGTACGATCCGTGACGTTCCAGCGATATCCATACGATATCGCTGTGTCTGACACGCAGCAGCGATCAGGGACCCCGCTGAGAATCGTGCGTCGTAGCAGATCGTTTGGAACTTTATTTCGTCGCTGGATCTCCCGCTGTCATCACTGGATCGGTGTGTGTGACACCGATCCAGAGATGCGTTCGCTTGTAACCAGGGTAAACATCGGGTTACTAAGCGCAGGGCTGCGCATAGTAACCCGATGTTTACCCTGGTTACCATCGTAAATGTAAAAAAAAACAAACAGTACATACTCACATTCCGGTGTCCGTCAGGTCCCTTGCCGTCTGCTTCCTGCACTGACTGACTGCCGGCCGTAAAGTGAAAGCCCTGCTTTCCGGCCGGCACTCACAGTCAGTGCGGGAAGCAGACAGCAAGGGACCTGACGGACACCGGAATGTGAGTATGTACTGTTTTTTTTTTTTTACATTTACGATGGTAACCAGGGTAAACATCGGGTTACTAAGCGCGGCCCTGCGCTTAGTAACCCGATGTTTACCCTGGTTACCCGGGGACTTCGGCATTGTTGGTCGCTGGACAGCTGTCTGTGTGACAGCTCCCCAGCGACCACACAACTTACCAACGATCACGGCCAGGTCGTATCGCTGGTCGTGATCATTGGTAAATCGTTCTGTGTAACGGTACCCTTAGCTTCTCCAGAGATACTGAACATCTAATGACTGAGAAAGCTGACTATTTACCTTCTAAACCATACCCTGATGTGAAGATATGATGAACAACCTCCCATCCACTCTTTAGTTGTTCACATAAAACCGAGCCCTTAAAATGGCCGAATAACCCCTCTCAGCACTTTCAAATCACTGAAGCTAATAGCCTCAGTGAAACATTTCTCCCCTTCAGTACTTTTCCAGTGATTGTCACAGAGTAAAGAAGAAAATGTTATTATACTATTTTATTTTAAAATTCTCACTCAAGCATAGTGGAATGATAAATAAATGGAAATTAAAGATAAATTCTATAAGCATACTTTCTTGCACTGTATCCGTGCGTTGACTGATGATTTGAAGACAAGGTCTTTAAGGATTGAAGCAAATGGTGTAACCCCAATTCCACCACCAACTAAGACTGAAACTTCAAACTTGTTCCACTCCTGGTGCCCTTCTCCAAATGGTCCATCCAGGAATAACTAAATAAAAGACAAATTAGGAAGCATAAAAATATCTTTAAAAAATAGAGAATTCTTTTTATGTACAATACAGACCAAATGGAAAATTTCCACATGCCAAATATTTTCAAGTGGTTATACAGTCATTTCTCTTTTAAAATGCATGCAAGGACCACATTGGTGGTTCCATTTTTCGAAATCCCTGATATTATGGCACTCTGACATTTATGATACTTTAACAAATGGTCTAACACTAAATCTGAACATTTTGTTAGCTTACAATGGAAGAATTGCAAAATGTTTTATATACCTTTGGGAACTTTGTCTCTGCAGTGCTGGAAGAGGAATAAAGCTGTCTTAAGCTTGTTGTCCATGGCCCTACTGCTCTTATATGTAAACTTAATGTTTCTTCATGGGGAGCAGATGTCAGTGTAAAGGGATGGTATTCATCTGTACCAAGAGTCAAGCAGGCAATCCTAACCCATTGTCCAGACTTGTAGTCAAAGTCAGATGGTCGCTGAAACTTCACGTATGTTACACCTACAAATTAAAGTAAATGCAATAAAGGTTATTTAAAGGGAACCTGTCACCCCCAAAATCGATGGTGAGGTAAGCTCACCATCATCAGGGGCTTATCTACAGCATTCTGTAATGCTGTAGATAAGTCGCCGATGTTACCTGAAAGAGGAGAAAAAGACGTTAGATTATACTCACCCAGGGGCGGTCCCGCTCCAATGCGTGTCTCAGGTCCGGTACAGCGCCTTCCATCTTCATTCCATGACGTCATCTTCTGGTCTTCATGCCGCGGCTCCGGCGCAGGCGTACTTTGTTTGCCCTGTTGAGGGCAGAGCAAAGTACTGCAGTGCGCAGGCACCGGAAAGGTCAGAGAGGCCCGGCGCCTGCACACTGCAGTACTTTGCTCTGCAGACAAAGTACGCCTGCACCGGAGCCGTGGTGTGAAGACCAGAAGAGGACATCATGGAATGAAGATAGGAGGTGCCGGAGCGGACCTGAGACACCCATTTGACCGGACCGTAACGGGACCGTCCCTGGGTGAGTATAATCTAACCTCTTTTTCTCCTCTTTCAGGTAACATCGGGGGCTTATCTACAGCATTACAGAATGCTGGAGATAAGCCCCTGATGCCGGTGAGCTTAGCTCACCATCGATTTTGGGGGTGACAGGTTCCCTTTAATATTCATGAATAGATTGATGAACTTGATTTCCTGCTATTCATTTACTGACTAGTTCATGGGTGAACCTAGACTTAAGATTGTCCCTTTGAATGTGGGCACTTTGCAGTCACATAACGTGTCTGTGACAGAAGCTGCTTGATGCATTGAAAGTGGAAGTGGGCCCCTTACCTCGTGGGCCCCTGTGGGGCTACACAGATTGCACCAAAATTGAATTGATTAGACAAGAGCTGGTGCCTTCAAAGCATTAAAGTTTATTGGTTTGAGTGTCACATTATACAGTTTATAATGCCAATAAGAAAAGGATTCTGGGCCACAAAAGTGAGAATCATTATGTACAGAAATACTGCAACATTTGATCTGTTCGCTATGGTATTAAAAGGACTGTATCACTAAAAAAACCTTTGTACATAAGATAATCTTAGAAGGGCCTAGTTGTTCAGTAACCCTTTGCATTAGTTTACTTTTGGCTAGGGTCACACCATCGTATTTTCTCCCATCTGAGAGAATCAGGACGATTATGCTAATCACACACTGATCAAACTATGATCAGAGTTTGATCAGAGTGTGCCCATAGTAAGATTCACTTCTCAGGGATGTAGATAAGATTGAAAAAAAAAATTCTTTGTCATGTCCATTCTGTCAGTCCATGAAAATCGTACATATCATTCGAATGCAGTTTTCCATGGACTCACTGTCTTGCGTGGCTGAGTATGATCCGAATATTGATTGCAAATCATGCATGCTGCAATATTTTTCCTGGCACAATAGAATCACGTTGATCTAAGTGCAGTATAGTGTTTTGTCGGATCGTGTTCAGACCAAATATACTGTCATCTGCACGAGACCTTTTACCAAGCAATAACAGCCAATTGCCTAAGGTTTCTTATCTTCTGAACAGCATCATTTACAAGACACTAGTGTGGTGAATTATTCATTAAGTGAAGAAAACAAGATTTCTATCAAGTATTCCTTTTATTACAATATGTGTACAAGAATGTGCAGCAAATATATTCTATTACATACCTGAGGGAAGTTGCTTTGCTTCTAGAACTTCTATCTCTATCTTTTTCCTCCTCAGACTAATCAGTTTATCAACCACAAAGATAATAGCCGGAGCAATAAAAAAAATGTGAAATCTTGGTTGCTGGATGAGTGCAAAGCTGCCATGAATGATAGTCTGCGATAAACAGATCAAAGTGATAAGAGAGAAGCCATAGAAAGCAAAGTCTTTGGGCATCATGGCCATTATCTTCTCACATTGCGTAACTGTACTGGATGACATAATGACTTAAAGCAAAAATTGAACCAAAGGACAGTACCCATAAGATCTTACAGTACGCATTACAGTTATGTGCAAAATAATAGCAGTTTAACATCATTAATATGTTTAATTACTGTTTTTGGCAGAAAAGATCATACAACATGGGAAAAAAATTCATGACTAGGTGTAGGCGCATAATGGGCAACCAACAGAAACAACAGTTTTGACATTCACACTGTTAATTGGGTGTAATTGATTCATTTAATGAAAGGGAGGTGTACTAATTAATAACAGTATGGAGTTCTGTAAAGAAACAGGTGTCAATTATGGCCTTACATTTAGAAGGAGGGTAGCAAATGGTATACATGCTGGCTTTAACCCCAGCTCTGTGAGCAAAATGGGACATTCTAGACATTGTACCAAAAGAGAAAGAACTTTAATCAAGGAGTTGATTTGAGAGGGGAAAACAAATAAAGAAGTGCAGAAAAGAATTAGTTTCTCAACTAAAAAGATTTCCAAAGCTTTAAAATGCCAAACAAAACCTAAAATATGTTGTAGGAAAAGACATACTACCATCCGCATAGATCATCGGATTACGAGAATGGTACAGAAGCATCCAATGATTAGCTCCAGGGAGATCAAAGAAAATCTTCAATTACCTCTGAGTCCTGCAATCATCAAAAGGCGCTTACGTGACGCCAAACTATTTGCAAGAAACCTTCATACAGTACCATTACTGTAAAAAGGTGTGTTGGAAAGGTTGCAGTTTGCCAAAGAACACAATAACTGACCTGAGAGAAGTGATGCAGCATTCTTATGACAGATGAGAACATGATTCTTCTTATTGGGTTTAAAGGCTGCAGTTTGTGACTCACTGAATTCAAGCCACAGTACACTGTGAAGACTGTAAGACATGGAGGTGGTATGGGGTTGTTTCTCATACTAAGGAGTTGGGCCAATTTATCACATACCACCATGGACCAGTCTGAATATATCAAAATACTGGAAAAGGTTATGTTGCCTTATGCGGAAGAAAAAATTTCCTTGGAATGGGTGTTTTAGTAGGACAACAACCCCAAACACACCAGGAAGCGGGCAACATACTAGTTCCAGTATGAAGTGGCCAGCCAATCCCCTGACCTTAAACTGGTTGAGAAGTTATGGCGTGACAGCAAACATACTATTTTTGATACAAAACCTAAGAATGCATAAGAACTGTTGAATGTGGGCCAGTCAGTTTGGGCTGGAATATCTGTTCGCAGGTGTCAGATGTTACTCGATGCCATCCTACCCAGAAGTAAAGCAGTTATCAGAAATACAGGCTATACAACTAAATATTAGTTCAGTGATTAGCAGAACTCTACGTCTGTAAATAAATTTCAGGCAATACTGTAAAATTTCGAGTTTACAAATGAAAATGAAGACACCGTTTATTTTTTTTTTAATGTTGCCTATTATTTATTTTTCTTCATTTTCAGTTTAAAAAAATATGTTTTGCTCTTGTTTTCAAAGGAATTGAATGTGCAGTGTTCCCAGCGTTTTTGTGTATAAGGAAACAAATGCTATTATGAGTAGAGTTGAGCGAATTTGTTTGGATTCAGTCGCCGAATCTGAATTTGCCATATTCATGCCATATTGTTTTATTATTCATGCCGAATGTATGTTTGTTCCGAACATATTCGGTAATTTCTACTCCCATTGATTCTAATGACATTCGGCTGTGTTCGATGAATATTGCAAAAACAATATTCACTGCCGATTGTATTCGGAACCGAATCCGAACAAACTCGCTCATCTCTAATTATGAGGATTGAGCTTTTTCTCAGTTGTTTTAAACTCACTGCTATGATTTTGCATGTCACTGTATGTCTGGAATTTTTTATAGATAATATGCACATAATAAAGATGTGTTTAAGGCTCAAGACATCCCTCTATTAACCAGAGCAAGGAGGTATTATTTAGTGGTTTATACATTTATATGGAAGTCGTGTAATCCTAAATACCCAGCTACATCAGCGTATCACTGGGAGTTAGAGAGGTTGTATTAATTCATTTCCAGAACAGTTTAAACAATATTCTAAGATCTCCTTTCAGAAAAACATGTAGTGTAATAAAATCCGTATAGTCCATAAAATCCTTACAGCTTTCAAAAGTTGGTTTTAATAATGAGAAATTGATTGTTTAGCAATATACTGTATCTATCAGAACGTAACATTGCTTCTGTATCATAATATGATCCATTTTATCCCAATTACAGCAAACTGGTGATTTATGTGCTAGATTTCTTACATTCTTACCAGAACATAGAATAACACATATAGATGATGAATGATCCAGAATCCACGGAAACTGATCCGTCGAAAATGATAGGTAGAAAAGACATACATCAGAGCCATGACTGCTAGGAGCAGGACTCCAGTTATACCTGTAATTAGAATGAGAACGTTAACTCAATGTCTTGTGTAGTGTCAGTGACATACAATATAAAATCTTTTGCCTTCCTGAAAATTCCTGCTATCCCAGTGCTACCACGGCATGGGCTCCACCATTCTTCTTGACTTGTCCAGCAGTGATGATGCGCCAATCATACACAAGTAACCACTGCAGCCAATCAGGCATCATCACAAGGGCCAGTGATTGGCTACAGTACTAATGCATATGCGTGACAGTTCTTTATTGCAGGGCATAGCTACGAAATCAGCAGGATCACCAGAGCTACGCCAATGCAGGGGACTCACCAGGTGAATATAAGTTATTTAATTTTGCTACATTCTTTTTTTTTTATCTTTAATTAAAGCATGGTGACCACAGTGAACCTCCATCAGTAGATCCCAATCTGCTATTTGCTAACCCTGGCTCTAGATTTTTTTATTCTTTAAATTATCTAGTAAAAATGAGCTATTTTTGTTTTTTGTAAAAGAAAAAGCGTTATATAAAAATTAGGGCTCCTAAGGATGACAGCTTCAATTTTTTGTCTACTTAAATGTAAGCATTTGTGGGTAAAACAAATTTTTTTGCAACTTGGTTTTCCACGGCGATAAAAATGCAAACATCAAGTAGCAAACAAGGCGGCACTTGTTTGTGTAAAAATATTCCTTTATTGAAGTCCTTCTAAAAGCATGCAGTCAGGGAGAGGGAGCAGGTGTGGCTAGTCGGACAAGGAATGTTTTACGCATCGAGACACTTCCACAGGACACAAAATGGCCATCGTCTGACCAGCCACACCTGCTCCCTCTCCCTGAATGCATGCTTTTAGAAGGACTTTAGTAAAGGAATATTTTTACACGGTGAGTGCCATCTTGTTTGCTACTTGATTTTTGCATTTTTATCACCGTGGTGGAAACTTTTGAGCAGCACACCATTGTTTTTTCCACTGGTTTATTGGGCACTATGTCATCTCCGTATATGCACAATGGATAGTGCTGAGGTTTTTTTTCCGTTTCTCCTGTTGGATTTTCTGCCCCTACATCATCTTGTTCTTGGATTACGTAACAAAAAACCCACTGAAAGATTCCCTTTAAGCTATTCAGTGACAAAATAGCTCCAGACCTGTGAGTATTGAGACTAAACCTTTCCACTCACATGTTTTATGAAATAATGCCAGTCTCACTAGTTTATTACGGTGAGAAGATTAATTGATATTACACTACTTTGTGTATTTCATTTTTCCTTTTACTACCGTGCAGCTGCCAAGTCAAGGATTCTGAAGTAAGTCTCTGTTAGTATATCACATCTCAGACATTAAAGTCTTTGTGTTGTAAATTCTCAACAGTCACATTAAGATCCCAAGGCTGCTTACCTGGCACAGTCTCAAAAAACCACCAATAATATTTCTGTGGAAACTCAGATCTAAGGATTTGAAGGAATCTCAGATTAGCATAATGTTGCATAATAATAAATTCTAATATGAGTTGTTATTATTATCGGAATTTCAACATTCTCAAAATAGATTGTTCTAATAATCAAGGCGAGATGCAGAGAAAAGACATTTCATGTTCTCAAAAACACTCTTGTGGACCCGTCAGCATTCATATGCTGCCTCGTTAATCGAATACAGGAAAAATATATATCTTTGTACCGTGTTAACCAGTAGGTAGAAAAATATTACAATTTGAGAGTCCTCAGCGGTACCTTTTTAATGGCTAACTGAAAAGATGGTACCAAATTGCAAGCTTTCACAACTACTTGGGTCTCTTCATCAGGCATAGCATCTATGCCTGATGAAGAGACCTGAGTAGTTGTGGAAGCTTGCAATTTGGTACCATATTTTCAGTTAACCATTAAAAAGGTACCACTGAGGACTCTCAAATTGTAATATTTTGTTAATATAATTCACCCAAAAGGGAACGAAGAGTCAAATATATTTTTCCAATTTACATCTCATAGCTATAATTGAAACAAATTGAAACCATTTTTCAATTTAAGTTTAGAATTATTCTAAACATTTTAGATAATATATCTTGTATATATTTTGCTTTATACCTTAGTTATAACCTATAATATGGTTCAAAGCAGCATTCAGAGTTTTTTCAGACTTCAGAGCTAAAATATCACAGCTTTTTCTTTTGACTGTCAGAGCAAAGCTTATTTTGGTGTCTGACTGCTTTTTAGGTGTTTTAATGGAATATTCCCGCCATTAATGTAATCACCTATCCAAAGGATAAGGTGAACTTTCTGATCTCTGGGCATGGGAATCCAACCTCTTGGGCTCCCAACAATTCAGAGAAGGATGACATTGATCTCGAGATTACAGAGCCGTATTTGAGTGGAGGGGGACATGCTCAAACTCTACTCCATTCATTGCTTATTGAACCGCCATTAATAGCCGAGTTGTGTTCTAGGATTTCTCTGCAGAAGAAAGAGAATGAATAGAGTGGAGTTCAAGTATGCGCACCTCCACTCTATTCAGTTCAGTCCTGGAAAACAGATCTCCAATGATCAGTAAGTTATTCCCTATCCATGGTATAACTGTCAAACTTGGTAATACCCCTGTAAGCTACTAGAAATGTTATGTGTTTCACACTCACATTGTTGACTGCGTTAAAAAGGTTATCCCGTGAAGAACATTAATCATCTATAGACAGGATAGGGGATAAATGACTGATCACTAGGGGTCAAACTGCTGATAGCTCCACCAATCACTAAAACAGAGTTCCCAAGCCCTCCATTATTCCTCTAGATGTTCACTGTGAGCAGAAGTTTGAATAAAGCAGTGGGTCATGATTGATTTATGCTGCTCCATATATTGTCTTTGTCATAGCGCTGACAGAAACGGTTAAGTATGGTAATATGGTAATGATAAGCGGGGCTCCCAGCAAATGCAGGTAAGTGATAAATGTCCCATGTTAGACATCCCTTTAGAGTTAAACAATAATTAAATGCTTCTGACTCAAATGCTACAGCTTAACGTACCCGTTATCTGAAAACACAGTAGGGAAGAGGCAGCTGAGGACACTAAGTGGAGTGATGGTGAAGATGTAGACATTGACCAAGTGGCCAAGTGCATGGAAAACTAAAGGAGACAAAAGTATTCAACAAATTCAACAGTTACTCAACATTTTGGCTTCACATTTCTCTACAGTGAGACAAACTTACTGGTAAGGACAAGTGCACTCATGGCGATCAAACGGTGGAAATCTACTGCGGCATCAAACGGGATATATCGATTCAAGAAGGTCTCTCGCAGGAACGTAATTAGGTTTCGGCACATCGTCAGAAGGATGTAGGAGAACATAAATGAAATGCTGGCAGCTGAACCTCGAGAAATTATAAGCCCAATATATGTAGTGTCAGAAATTCCATTTCCTGGCGATGCAAAGCCATAATCTGTAGAATGCAGAAACATTCAGAAGTGTCAGATATTGATGCAAGTCTCACAGATAATATTCACCACTGGCATACAATATATAATTCTCTTGCTCTTACTGATTGTTTTACAAAGAGTTTTGCACCGCAAAACATTTTCGCCAACCTATTGCTGCTGGGCCACAATGCATAAGGTACCAGGGCCAAAATTCAACAGCTTGCACGGGACCCTTATACCCTTATATCTAAACGTCTGCTCAAACATAGCTTTCCTTAATATTTTTACTTTTTTGTTTTCATTTCATTAATTACATGTGCAACACAGAGGTATGGAGTTAAACACTGTAGTTCACAGCAAAAAAGAGAGAGATTGCAGGTCTTCCTTTTATTAAATGGATTTTCTTCAATACTCCCATAGTGTGCCACACAATTTTATATCAAATGGTTTTTTTTAAGCGACAGTGTAACATGTACGGTAATAATATCAGCATAGTACACAATGAGCTACCTTTTTGGAAATAACATTGCTATTAACCACATTAAAAAAGGAATCTATAATTAGATATATACACCGTATATAATTTATTTTATTTTATTTCTTTCATATTTCTTTTTAATTGATGGTGGCAGCTAATCACGTACAAAAATATATCTTGAATTATTACATTTTTCATATTGTCAACTGGAGAAAACAGAATATATATTTTAAGACGTTTGACAAACAGACATCTAATATGACAAATTAACATTTTTTTAAAATAATAAAAGGGTTAACTTATGAAGGCAACCACTGTCTATGTGATGATTTGAGGCCTATAGATTACAAATAGTGTGTTTTTTAACTGAAAATCCTACTACATACCGTAAGCAAGAGTGGACAGTTCAGTTCTCCTACTCTGACTGACTCGAACTACCTCTGAGGTACATACTGCTATGACCTCTAATCTGGAAGGAGTTGTTTGTGATGAAATAGCTTCTTTAAAGGTAAACTAAATTTAGCAAATCAAATATTTCAATCAAATTTACCTTTTTTTAGCTTTGCCATACACCCACACTAACATGAATGAGATAGTATTATACTCACAATATCCTCTTTCTGCAAACAGTCCAGCTGATATTCCATAGAAGATTACTAAGCATACAATATGACGCCGGTAGTTTTCAATTAATCTTTTAAATTGCTGTATTTTTTGGCGAATTTTGCTTGACTCGTATTTTTCTCTTCTTGCTTTAGTAAATACACGTGGCTGATTTGTCCTATGATTATTCCTAATGATGAAATTATAAGATGGATATTGAGACTAATGCTATTACACTATGTAATAATATAATATGCCAACTGCACTCACATTCTACCATGTCTGTTTCGAACGTCGCAGCCATCGGACTCTGATATGTTCACGTTGTTTTCAACATTACTGTAATGATAGACAATTATTGCTTCTTTGATTGTTTAAATTAATGTGGTTTTTTTTGCTTTTACAACACATCACAAACATACAGTAAATCTGCACTAAAATGATAACAACTTAAGATAATGTATTTTTTCCATTATATTAAATATAGCTACAATAGAAAGAGAAGATTCTGGAGTTACAGTATCTGTAATTGACCATTTTTTCAAATCATGTGAAGTTTGTCAGTTTTTCTTGCAACAGTCACTAACCTAAGGTCATGTACTCAACAAAAAGCTTGCTGAATACTTCATACAGATTGCAGCTCTGATCGACTGCCTAGAAATTTTGCTTACGCCAACATAAAAAAATTAGTATAGTTTAGTCTTCAAGGAAGGGTCTAATGCACCACTTGCATTTTGACACCCGTAAAAGAGCTAAGACATATGTCTTTGATTTGTCTATGTTTAGTGAACAGACACTTTAGAGGACACAGTGGGAGAAATATACCTCACTAAACAAGACAGAATCCCAGAGCTACTTATGCCTAAAACCTGTCTTTGCACCATATTTATCATGAGTTTTCGATACTTTTTCCACATTGTCTGTCAAGGCCTTTCTGTAAAGGCTGTGGCTTATCAAAAACAAGCCTCAACCTTGTGCACAAAGTAAGCAAACTAATAGGTGATGTAAACTTGTACTAGACAGTCAGAAAATACTCTAGATTTATCAAGCAGCATGAGAGACTGATCAATTTATGATACATTTCACATATTTTAAAGAGGAGCTTGCTAAAAAAAATTAAATACTTTGTAAAATCCATGAAATTCTCTAACTCTGACACTTGTTTCAATTTTTTACTGTGCCACTCCATTGCAGAGATATTCATATTTGTTACTTTTGGAGCATATGATGTGAAATTTCTCCTTGAAGTTCAACTGGGAGTTTCTTCAGAATTTTCTCTGGGGCAATGGATACCCCTCCCTCCCAAAAACAGCCAATCACAGCACTAGCTGTGTAGCAGTCACAGTCATTGCTGAGCTGTGATTGGCTGCATCTGGTAATGAGGGGTGAGATCGCACCCCCAGGGAACACTCTGAACCCCAAGTTGAGCTCAAAGTAGAAATTTTACACAGTGCACTCCAAAAGCAACAAATGTGAATATCTCTGCAATGGAGTGCCACCACACAAGAAGGAAAAGAGCAGAAGAATCAGGGGACCTCAGGGTGATTAGAAGGGTTTTTTTTAACTCAATTTTGTTTTAGGAAGTGACATGTCTTCTTTAAGACTGTCTGGTCTTATTTTACACTGTTTAAAAAGTTGACAGTTTTGACAAAACTTCTCCAGAGGATTTTCAAGTTTCAAGAATAAACCTGGTGGTTACCTGTCACCATGTTTGGTGGTTCTTCTGTCTATAAAGGAAATCCTGCTGGTAAGATTGTTCTTGTTGACTGGAAAAGTTGATCCTTTAACAGAAAACAAAGCACACACATCTGAATGTCACATACATCACACAATGTAACACAAACTTCTTCTTTTGAAGCCTCAGCAGATAGATCATGACGGTGCCTTGGCCTCATCTTTAGTGGAGCAAAGTTGTGTCAAAATAAAAATTAGTGTTCAATTTAAGTTTGTTTATTTCCTGAATTCTTCATGATGTACAATAACAAATTGTATTGTGAATTCTTCATAACATGAAAATAAGTGCTGAATAAGTCAATTATTCTGTGGCCTAAAGATTTCTACAGTCAGAAAAAGGACATGTGAATACTGATACCCATGCTCAACTTCATCAACAACTATAGGGTATCTCACCATTTGAGAAACACTGCATTAACAGATTCCATTACTGCAATATATATGCACAATATAGGTTATATTACTTACCTTACTTTAAATATGCTGTCAAGAACCTATGGATGAGATCAGTGGGGGTAAGAAACCTGGTACACCCACTTATCAACTAAAAACTGAGGAAGCGGTATTTTGAACGTGAAACGCATGTCGGGGTAAGTGGCCGAGGTGAAGGCAGGACCAATCACCATTATGGGTAACTATTGTTTTAATTAAATATGTTTTCACATTGATGTTGGGGGCAGCAGTGGTGATCGTTGTACCACTTGTTATGGTGGTCAGTTTGAGCACAGTCAGTTATATCAATATGATACACTGCAGTCCACTGTGACATATTATACATACTTAGCAGCTGCACCCCACATATATATGTCCTGACCTTTCTTCGGCCTCAGTTTTTCACATCTGTGGATTTAATCACATATTTATTTAAAAAACCCATGTATTGTACCATTGTATTTGTTTGGTCAATTTGTTATGTGTTGGCGTTATATTTTCTCTGTATAAATACATTTTGATTTAATTTTATTGGCTATGTAGACTCGATTTTCTCCGTGACTGTTTATAGTATAGCGAGTGGCCTTGTATATGGGTGTACGGCATTATACTACTGGTATTTAATTTGTGGATAAAATGATATATTGGTTGGGCAGCACAGTAGTCCCAAAGATTGCTTACTAGCTGCTGTTGCATAGTGCTCTTTATCACCCATTCAAGTGGGAGTGAATGGTCCACTTACAGAGTAGTTTTCAGCTAATCGATGGAGATGCCTTGTGTCAAACCTCCCCTCCAATCTCATATTGATAATTTATCCCATGGATTGTTTTAATACTGTAGATTCTCTTTAAAAGATGCAAACTTTGATCAGCTTACTCCATGTTTGTTGCGTACAGATATAACTATAATTAATTAGACTCTTGGTGTTCCTGATGTCATTGGATCTTAGGATCTATTTTCAGTGGATCTTGTTGATTTCTGCAATTCTGCTGAATAAAATATGTTTTAATACAGCTTGATCCACTGTTGGGACAGAATAAGGATCAAACACAATCAATATTACCAAGATAGATCCATTGGTCACCAGCAATGAGTTCACATCAGAAGCTCATCACTGAAAAAACTTAAATTGGTATCATAAAAATGTAAGACCCAAATCCTGATTATTGAATTGCTGATCATGTCTTTCTGTATTCTGACCCTGGACAGTGTATGAAATATTTTACAAACATGATGTGAACAGGTTTATATACTTTTGTAGCTTGTTTAATTCTTTTCCACATTGAAAACAAGACTGTATATACTATAATTGGTTCTTTTAGTGGATAAGTTTAGTAATAAACTAGGTGGAAAGGTCATGGTTATCTTACCTTGAAATGTTATTTGGTTTAAAATATTGGAATGTTGATTAAACATAGAATAAAACTGATCCCATGTGATCTCCTGCGTAGACTGAAGACCAGCCTCAATAAGCATGCTCTCAATAACTTCTTCAGTTTGATCTCTTGACAGAAAGTTAGATATTTGATTGAAAGACCTTAAAATGAAAAGAACTGAACATTAAAAGCTCAAAATATTTTACTATTTGCTTCATTATAATAACTCCACCAATTCCTGTGACTTTAACTGTATTATTCTACAACACTTTTTTATTCTGTCTTATTAACTTTGAGGTTACTTACTTGCACCTGAATTTTGTCTAGTTTTGGTTGTTTTTCACTTTTTTTCGTTTGCACCAAATTCACCTTTCCATTTACACAATTTTTTAAGTCTATTATCTATATGTTATATTGTTTGTTTTGTTTGTACTTTTTTTAGTTGCCACTGTGGGTGACCCCTAGGGTTTCCTGATGATTTTGCTTCATTCATCATTTGTGACTTTTCAAAAGTCACCCAGTTTTTCCGAATTGTACTTCCAGTAATTCCATGTAATGCAGAAATATTGACTCAATTTTTGCAATATTTAAAAAATTATGCAAATGTACAGTATGTGTTTAAAAGTTATAAGAATTGTTAAAGACGTTGTCAGGGACTTTTATAATGATGCTTTATCCCTAGGATAGGTCATCAATACTTGATTGTAGGGTGTAACACCCGGCACTCCTACCAGTCAGCTGTTTCCAGTTCTGTTGGCAGCCAGATATGATCAGTTGCTGAGCTGCACCGCACAGCTCCATCAACTGTATAATGGCCGGCACCAAGAGCAGCTGACAGATGGGGGTGCCTGGTGTCATCCATATCTGTCAATTGTGATTCATAGAGAAAGAAACGGGTTGCCTTAGTTATAAAGTTGAGCCAGCCCTATTCATACACATCACTGGTCACCAACCAATAGGAAACTGTTTCTTATAGCATGACAGACCAATATTGGAAGACTAGGGCTGAGAGTGGAACATAGGTAGACATTTGATTATGTTAGTGTATGATGTGTATAATGTAGTGATATCTATCTATCTATCTATCTATCTATCTATCTATCTATCTATCTATCTATCTTAAACATATATAAAGATTGTTTTTCTAGCTGGACAACACTTCAGGCAAAACTGACACAACTTGTTATGCTTTGTACAAAGCCTGAGAGGGAGAAACGCAACATGGAGATACCCAACAGCTCTGGTCATAGGTGTTTATTTCCCATTCATATATGACCCTTTTTCCTATTTTTTTTTTGCCTCCTGGTAGGACAAGTCTTACATTTGGGCTATTTTGTCCACTGTGTAATTAAAGAAGCACTGAAATCCTGGTTTTCTCTGCTCTGTGCTCTTTAATTTCTGACTCAGCTGCTCCACGCCTACCCCCCACCAGGGAATTTTTCACTCATGGCTCATGACTCATACATGGAAAATTGACCTTCTGTTTCTACATAGTCATTTTTAATCACTTGATGTCGTACACCTAATGAAAAAAAGAAGAATTATCTAGGTAGAAAGGCAAACTGAATAATTGTAAATACACAGGGCTATATACAGGGCCGGTGTCAGCATCCGGGAAAGTGCCAGGGCCCTGAGCAGGCAGAGGCAGAGGGCACTAGCCATTGAGACACCAGCAAGCTATGGGAGCCCAATGCCAGTGCCCAAGAGTAGGCCCTCCCGCTGCTTGCTCAGAGCCCCGGTACATGCAATACTTACTGCGCTGTGGCATCTTCCACATCTTCTGACTTTGATGTTTTAGGTCTGAAAGTGCAATGGTGTCATGTCTGTGTGCACTTTGCGTAAACAGTCAGTGCAGCAAGCCGGAAGACAGCGACGCTGAGGAGTCTGGAGTAGAGCAGTGGCCAGCAAGGAGAGGTGAGTATTTCATTTTTTTTTCTTATGTTTGAAAAAATATATGGGGCCCATCATATACTGGAGCATAATATGAGGCCAATTATATATGGAGCATTATATGGGACCCATTATATATGAAGCATCATATGGAGCACATTATATATGGAGCATTTTATGGGGCCCATTATACAGTACAGACCAAAAGTTTGGACATACCTTCTCATTTAAATATTTTTCTGTATTTTCATGACTATGAAAATTGTACATTCACACTGAAGGCATCAAAACTATGAATTAACACATGTGGAATTATATACTTAACAAAAAAGTGTGAAACAACTGAAAATATGTCTTATATTCTAGGTTCTTCAAAGTAGCCACCTTTTGCTTTGATGACTGCTTTGCACACTTTTGGCATTCTCTTGATGAGATTCAAGAGGTAGTCACTGTGAATGGTCTTCCAACAATCTTGAAGGAGTTCCCAGAGAGGCTTAGCACTTGTTGGCCATTTTTCCTTCACTCTGCAGCCCAGCTCACCCAGAACCATCTCGACTGGGTTCAGGTCTGATGACTGTGGAGGCCAGGTCATCTGGCGTAGCCCCCTATCACTTTCCTTCTTGGTCAAATAGCCCTTACACAGCCTGGAGGTGTGTTTGGGGTCATTGTCCTGTTGAAAAATAAATGATGGTCCAACTAAACGCACACCGGATGGAATAGCATGCCGCTGCAAGATGCTGTGGAAGCAATGCTGGTTCAGTATGCCTTCAATTTTGAATAAATCCCCAACAGTGTCACCAGAAAAGCACCCCCACACCATCACACCTCCTCCTCCATGCTTCACGGTGGGAACCAGGCATGTAGAGTCCATCCGTTCACCTTTTCTGCATCACACAAAGACATGGTGGTTGGAACCAAAGATCTCAAATTTGGACTCATCAGACCAAAGCACAGATTTCCACAGGTCTAATGTCCATTCCTTGTGTTCTTTAGCCCAAATAAGTCTCTTCTGCTTGTTGCCTGTCCTTAGCAGTGGTTTCCTAGCAGCTATTTTACCATGAAGGCCTGCTGCACAAAGTCTCCTCTTAACAGTTGTTGTAGAGATGTGTCTGCTGCTAGAACTCTGTGTGGCATTGACCTGGTCTCTAATCAGAGCTGCTGTTAACCTGCGATTTCTGAGGCTGGTGACTCATGATGGTGATAAACTTATCCTCAGAAGCAGAGGAGACTCTTGGTCTTCCTTTCCTGGGACGGTCCTCATGTGATCCAGTTTCTTTGTAGTGCTTGATGGTTTTTGCCACTGCACTTGGGGATACTATCAAAGTTTTCCCTATTTTTTGGAGTGACAGACCTTAATTTCTTAAAGTAATGATGGCCACTCGTTTTTCTTTACTTAGCTGCTTTTTCTTGCCATAATACAAATTCTAACAGTCTACTCAGTAGGACTATCAGCTGTGTATCCACCAGACTTCTGCACAACACCACTGATGGTCCCTACCCCATTTATAAGGCAAGAAATCCCACTTATTAAACCTGACAGGGCACACCTGTGAAGTGAAAACCATTCCCGGTGACTACCTCTTGAAGCTCATCAAGAGAATGCCAAGAGTGTGCAAAGCAGTCATCAAAGCAAAAGGTGGCTACTTTGAAGAACCTAGAATATAAGACATATTTTCAGTTGTTTCACACTTTTTTGTTAAGTATATAATTCCACGTGTTAATTCATAGTTTTGATGCCTTCAGTGTGAATGTACAATTTTCATAGTCATGAAAATACAGAAAAATATATGAGAAGGTATGTCCAAACTTTTGGTCTGTACTGTATAATGGGCCCCATATAATGCTCCATATATAATGGGCTCCATATGATGCTTCATATATAATGGGTCCCATATAATTCTCCATATATAATTGGCCTCATATTATGCTCCAGTATATGATGGGCCCCATATATTTTTTCAAACATAAGAAAAAAAATGAAATACTCACCCCTCCTTGCTGGCCACTGCTCTACTCCAGACTCCTCAGCGTCGCTGTCTTCCGGCTCGCTGCACTGACTGTTTACGCAAAGGGCACACAGACATGACACCATTGCACTTTCAAACCTAAAACATCAAAGTCAGAAGATGTGGAAGATGCCACAGCGCAGTAAGTATTGCATGTACAGGGGCTCTGAGCAAGCAGCAGGAGGGCCTACTCTTGGGCACTGGCATTGGGCTCCCATAGCTTGCCGGTGTCTCGATGGTGAGTGCCCTCTGCCTCTGCCTGCTCAGGGCAGAACCTAGAATATAAGACATAATTTTAGTTGCTTCACACTTTTTTGTTAAGTATATAATTCCACATGTGTTATTTCATAGTTTTGATACCTTCAGTGTGAATGTACAATTTTCATAGTCATGAAAATACAGAAAAATCTTTAAATGAGAAGATGTATCCAAACTTTTGTTCTGTACTGTATATATAGCATCATATGGGGCCCATCATATGCTGGAGCATCATATGGGGCCCATCATGTGCTGGAGCATTACATGGGGCTCATTATATATGGAGCAATATATGGAGCCCATTGTATATGGAACAACAAATGGGGCCCATCCTGTATGAAGCAATATATGGGGGCCCATCATATGCTGGAGCATTATATGGGGCCGATTATATATGGAGCAATATATGGGGCCCATCATATACTGGAACATTATATAGGGCCCATCATATACTGTATGGAGCATTATATTGAGATCATTATGTATGGAGCAATATATGGAGCCCATTATATACTGTATGGAGCATTATATGGGTCCCATTAATTATGGAGCATTATATGGTGCCCATTATGTATGTAGCCTTATATGGGGTCCATTATTCTGTATTGATCATTATAAGGGGCTCATTATACTGTATGTAACATTATATGGGGTCCTTTATTCTGTATGAATCAATATATATGACACATTATTCTGTATTAAGCAACATATGAGGCACATTTTTCTGTATGGAGCATTATATGAGGTCCATTATTCTGTATGGAGCACTATGTGGTGCCCATAATACTGTATGGAGGTCTATACTGTCTGGATTCTGAGCTATAGATATTACTCATGTAATGTAAGAAGTTAGTGAAATCTTTGGCATTGAACTATACCTATATTTCTCTGGCGTATCTGTGTATCATGAATTGTGGTATGTGTTA
Source organism: Ranitomeya variabilis (assembly GCF_051348905.1). Lineage (NCBI taxonomy): Eukaryota > Metazoa > Chordata > Amphibia > Anura > Dendrobatidae > Ranitomeya > Ranitomeya variabilis. Next base: position 243,100,688 of record NC_135236.1, on the reverse strand, counting down.
AAGAGGTGCACTTAGACTCTTTTGCCTGGGGCCCATGAAAACCTGGAGCTGGCCTTGGCTATAAAATATGATGACTGTAATATATATTAAGAGGATAAATATTTTGATGTGAGCGCTTCTTTAACATTACTTTTTCTATGAGAACAATGCAAACATGAATAATATAACAATATTATCTTCTCATTATATCATTAGCATATTATGACGTGCATACATCTTACTGATAGAATATGTATTTAGACCTTTTTGAATTTGGCTTTGATTTAAATAATAAATACAAGATGCCTGAAATATACAGACCTAAGCATTTGAATGAACTCTTCCTTTGTGAGGACTCCAGTTTCATTAACATCATGCATTGAAAACATAAATTGTAACTTGCTTTCCACAGAGCCTAAAAATAAAAATGTATAATCACATAATGTAGGATGAAGCAGGCAGAAAGCTTGATAAAAAAAATGTCATGCTGAAACATCGAATAATAAAATATAGAAGATAGAATATGGCTATAGTAATTAGCGTTTTGTATTAACTTGTCTGCAATTTAACACAATACCTATTATGTTTTATTTTCTTTATTTTTTATTAATTGTACCTAAAGTCACCTTTAAAATTAAAATACCATATTTTTTGGACTATAAAGACACACCGGACCATAAAATACTCCTAGGTTTTAGAGGAAGAAAATAGAAAAAAAAAATTGAAGCAAAAAAAAATGTGGTCAATTCTGTACTAATATCCCCTATCCTGGCATATATGGTCCTCTCATTCCCATCCTGGTATCCATGGCCCCCTAATCCCAATCCTGGTATGCATGGCCCTCTCATCCCTATCCTGGAATGCATGGCACTCTCATCCTTATCCTGGTATGCAAATTCCCCTCATCCCCATTCTGGTATGCATAGCCCCTTCTTCCCTATCCTGGTATGCATGGCACTCTCATCCCTATGCTGGTATGCATAGTCCCCTCATCCACATTCTGGTATGCATGGTCCCCTTATCCCTATCCTATGTGCATATCGTTCATCCCCATTCTGGAATGCTTGCCCCGTTATCCTCATCTTGGAATGCATGGCCCCTCATTTCCATCCTGGTATGCATGGTCTCCTCATTCCTATCCTGGTATGCATGATCCCCATCAGAAAAACATTAAAAAAATAAACCATTAATCTTAACTTCCCTGCGCTCTGTCCCAGCATCCTGTTCTGACGCAGCATCTTATTTATGTTTGTAAGCAGCGCATGGCAGTGACATCATGAGCTACTTACAAACAGAGGACAGTTGCCAGAATTGTCACTGCTCTCAACGCCGGGACTATGGGGGTAATGCAGTATATATTCATCTTCTTTAATAACTGGTACAGTGTTATCCGCAGTCAGCGGGTGATCACATATGCCCACTACTAAAGGGAATGAATATTCACTGCTCTTCCCTTCCATGGGCGTGGAGAGCAGTGAATATTCATTCTCTTTAATAGTGGGCAGACATGATTGCCTGGCCGCTGCAGGAAGCCGGCAGCTGCGACTACTTTGCCTGCTATGAACGATGAATTTTCACTGCTCTCCCCACCCTTGGGAGTGGAGAGCAGTGAATATTCATTCCCTTAAGTGCCAGGCACACTTCAGAGCCCAACAGTTGCAGGAAGCCGGCTGCTCTAGATAACAGCGTATCTGCTATTAAAGAGAAATGAATATTCACTGCTCTGCACTCCAATGGGTTTAGAGAGCAGTGAGTTTTCACAGATCTTTAGCAGCAGTCACAGGAGTTAGCCGCAGGAGCTGCTGCTCCGCCGCTGCTACTGCATCACCTCCCTATCCACAGCCATAGTAAGTACATCTAGACTATAAGATGCACCCCCCATTTTCCTCCAAATTTTTGGAGGCAAAAAGTGCGTCTTATAGTCTGAAAAGTACAGCATAGGTTCCATTTTATTTCAGCATATTGTTTCTGTCCTCCACATCAGTCCCAGTCTCTCATGTGCCCACCCCTAATCTAGTACGCATGGGGGTCTTTAGTTACTAGGCTATAGTTATTTTGTAAATTTTCAGAAAAGCCAATGCATAACAGTATTAACAGATGATGTTGGAGGAGAGAAGGATTGCACATGTTTAATTACAATGCCTGATACTTTTGCATTCCAGATCACTAGTTGTTGTCACCAAAATTGTCCTGATATATACTGTACATCTATTGAAAACTCATACAAGCTTCCTAGAGTACATGTGAATGGGCCATTGGAGAGAGAACTTTTAATCAAATTAGTATTTCGCTAACTGCTATGTAATGTGTATAGTAGGTTATATAATATAATATATAATGTGTATGTGTAGCTTAAGCCAAGTCTAGACCGCAAATTATGTAATCAATTCATGTATTGTACAATTTTAAAGCCATGTTTGGGACAGGTTAGATGAGCATGATTTCCTGTACTTTTTGCTTGCACAACAAACTGCACAAGGAAAGCACATAGATCAATGTAATTGAATAGTTAATTCTCATCAGCAATTTTCTACATGATCAATATTTTAATTTTACTTTTTCTTCTTTAAAATGCTTTTATACGTTCTTGTCAAGTAATTATGAAAAAAAACTCACTCTTACCTTTTAGTAACATACACAGTATATGACAGAATTCTTGAAAGGACAGGTAGCCATTTTCATCCTTGTCAGCCATGGAAAACATGGCTTCTACAAAATGGGCATTAGGATCGAGCCCTAATGATTCTGCAAACTCTTCTCTTGACAACTCACATTTTAGAGCTTCTGAAATGTCCCTTTTGGGAATGACCCCTGCATCTCTCCTTTCAATGTCAAACACCTAGGAGAAGGGATTACATTATTATACTCATTTTAATCATAAAACTGGCCTTAAAATATTACTGCAAGTTGGAACTGAACTGTACTGTAGGATATTGTAAGGACTGTAACCAAAACTAAATATAAGCAAGAACTTAGAGCCAGAAAATGTAGGTAATCTGTAGAGTGGTGCAAACTCCTGATACTGTACTTACACTTACAAACAAAAGTTGTCAATGCGGTTTATAGTGACAGGTGACCTGCAGAGCTCTGTGTCTTACATTCTCTCACTTAATTGTTCGATTTTACTTTAATACATGTATTTTAACATTTCCCCTAAAATATAGAATACTTAAAATGTCTTACATGGGAAAGAGAATTTCTGAAAAACATCTCCAGTATTTCTTGTCTCCTTTTCTTGGAAACAGATTCTTTTAAGAGGTCTCTTTCTCGTAATGCAGTAACATTATAGGAAACTTCGTTTTCAGCAAAAAATTCCTTAAGCTTTTGGATGAACCCTGTTCGATCTACATTGTCATTAAAAAAGAGGACCTGTGGTACAAAGTAATTTAGAAATAAGCATAAAGGCAAAAATATATGTGCTTTAAGAAACATTTATTACTTAAAGTAGTTGTCCAGCTTTGGAAAAAAGAATTTACACATTTTACTAATGTGGCACCATATCTGTTCATCTGGTTTTGCAGATCATTTTTATTCAAAGGATTTTTTTTTCTGTTTTCTAAGTCTGGAACACAGTGCATTTTATAGTTTATGAAATGGTATCCATAATCTTACCAGGTCATACTCTTTGGGAATTTTCACACGAGCAACTTTGCTACCATCATTATTTGAAAGGGTGACTTCTACATTCTGCTGATGCTTAAAATTGATTGTCCTGGTCCTAGTTTTCTTGCTATCAACAACCTTCATTATTTGGTTTGGATGCAAATTAATGAAAACTTGTTGTAAAGGTTCCTCCCCACCACACCATTCTGAGGCTAGAAAGACAAGTTATGTAGAAAAATAAAACATTGTCAATTAAATTGTACTGATGGAAAATAAAGCAATGATCAAAAGCAATCAAGAAGAAACAAACTCCTTAGCGCTGATGCAATTGTGCCTTTTTTCATTGCTGCTTCTCCTTACGTGGTGGAGGCGCTATTGTGTCCCTTCAGGTACAGTGACTTATGTAGGCAAAAATGAAGCGTCAGTTATAAATAACACTTAACTATGGCGACTCTAATGCAAATAGAGTCCCCTGAGGAAGCGACGGGATTTACATGCGAAACGCGCATTGGGGTTTGCGACCCAGGATCTACACAGGACGCCTGCACACATATGGGTAAACTTATTTAACTATGTCTGTTTGCACAGTATTTATGACTAGATTATGATGTGTGGGGAACTTATACTCGGTTTAATCACCGCTTGCCACTGATAGCAGGTCCCATGTGTATGATAGTATTTACTGGTATGCACATGACTGGGAAGTAATACGTATTGGTTTCACCTGTGTCCTGTTTTATCCTGGATCACTCTTCTGATGTATTTAGGATTTAGTTGCTAATTGTTACAGATTAATTATTTATTATCTCATGGTACATTTTTATGTATGTGATTCTTTGAAATAAAATTTAACTTTTTGTGAACCTACATTGGCTAGTTTTGACTCTTGGTTCTCCTTTATATTACAGTGACTTATGTGTAGCTTCTATTTTCCCTCAAAGAGGATCTATCATCAGGAAAAAAGTGGCCAGTTGTTGCTTTTTGTTCATTCCCAAAGTTCTCCAGGGTATGCCATTTTTTTTTAATAAATCTGCATTTTGGTTATAGATATACAGGCTTTTTAGTGCTAATCTTGATGTCTATACTAAAGAGGTGTGTCTCACAGGATCATCTTTGGGCATGTCTTTAGGCGGTTCTGCATTATTTCTATGTGAGCTACACACCCTTGGCAAAGACCATAAAATTAGCATTAAATATATATGCCCATATGTCTGGAATTGTAATGCAGATTACAATTTGTAGAAAAAAAATTATGTCATAATTCAGGGGTGCAGAAGGAAAAAAATAAGATTGGCCGCTTTTGACTTGGTGAGACATCCTATTTAAAGAAGCACTCCCATTAAAGTTTTCCTTCTCTTAAAATATTGCAGTCATCATATTATATGGCATTGTGTACTTACAATTGCTCATTTTGCCTTTCTACCCAGCTAATTGTTCTCTTTTGTTTGCTCCATATAGAAACAGGATATCTTGTACCTGCATTTATCATTCCCCTCTTTAACTCCTGACCCAGATGCTCCTCTCCTCTCTCCTCTCTCCTCCCCCTCACCAGGAACTTTTGCATTGGCTCATGACTCATACAGGGAAAATTGACCTCCCATTTCTACATAAAACTTAGAATTATTCAGCTAATTAGTTTTAAATTACTTAATGTCATAGATCTAATGGAAAATAGAAGAATTAGCTGGGTAGAAAGACAAAATGATTGCAAAATTGTAAGTACACAGTGCTATATAATATGATTATTGCAATATATTAAAAGGATAAAAAATGTGATGGTAGTGCTTCTTTATCAATGTACACTAGTTCACGAACAATGAACTCTAGTATGTATCTGTAGTATGTATAAAAGAGCTACAATGTTACCAATCCTTATCCTGTATGTTACCATACTTATGTGGATTTAGTACCATTCCTCTCTACAGACACTGTGCACTATACTCTATTCAGATCCTACGAAGTATCTAATCAAATAATTCACTTTAGTGGAGAGATCATGGCACCTGGGCTGCACTTGTGTAAATGAAGAATCCTCGTTGGTAAAAAATGATGGTTCTTATTACACAATGCATGTTGGAGCCGGACTGACGCCTGTTTCAAGGAAAAAAACTCAAATGTACACATTTTTTTTACCTTTAAAAAGGCTCTAGTTTGTTGCTGAAATACGTTAGTGTAATAAAAGCCTTCATTGTATACCATTGAGGATTCTTCATTTCCACATCTCAGCCCAGGTACCAAGATCTCTCCACTAAAGTTAATTACTATCTGGAAGAACTTGTTCTCCAGCCACGGGGCTGAAGCCATGGATTCTAAGGCTCTTGTTCACAGACAACTACTCCTGGTGAGCACCACCATCACGCACACTCTCATTTCTCTTGCGGTAGTGCTCTATTATGCGCTTATGTCCCAACCAGACTTCGCCAGTGAATAATTGTAACACATTATTTATATTTTTATAAGTAATACATGTGCAACAGCTCATTACCTGGAAAGCCTTCTCTGTTATTCTTATTACTAAATCCACGGCCTTCAGTTTTGGGCTGCATCTTGAGGAAAGTGTGCTTTCGATATTTTGCAACCAACAGAGCAATAATTAAACTCACTGAAAAGAATAGAATATATGGAAAATCAAACACCAATTTGGGGTGACAACAACCTGATGGTATTGGCTTCATGCAGTGATGATAGTGATATCTAGTTCTTAAACAGTTTTACCTATAGGAAGACAACAAAGAGCCGCAATTGTAATTCCAAATCCCACAGCACATCCTTCAAAGTAATCAGTAACCATAATAGGGACACACTTCTCCATATCTTCAGACTGTAGCTGTTTGGGTTGAGGACATGGATCATCTGAGTAAAGAAATGCAGTTAATTTTTCTTTTGTGCTTATTAAACTATTTTCCAGCTGTTTCAATACAGAAGTGAGTAGTATATTACATTATTATAAGGTAAGCACATACTATATTATATGATGAAGGAGTTTTCTGCAAAAGTAATCTGAAAATATCTTCTGCAGGAAGATCAGCAGAGGCTATGAACCGTTAAATATGATGTCAACACTGATGATATTTACAGACATGTCAATGGAAGAATTTTATTCATGTGCAGGTAAATTATAAAAAGCATATTTATAATCATATTTTAATATATTATTTTTTTCTAAACAATTCAAGGTTTGCAGGTGCTGGATTGTTGGCCAAGTAACTATACAGCATTTTTTAAATTCTGTGTAAGAAGAGGGTTGAATTTTTTTTAAATTAAAAAAAGATGTAAATATGAAAACTTTTTTTTTCCGTTAACAGTGCATGTCTTTGTTTGCATACATTTTACTAGTCCAATTTGACTACTACGATAGTATACTGCAGCATTCTGTCACATTTTAGTTTCTGTAAGTGTATCTATCAACTTAGCAAGTTATGTTCTTCTTAGCAAGGTTTTAAAAATTGGAGTTAAAAAAATTGTCCAAAGTTAAAGGAATGGTCCGAAATACTGATTAATTTTCATCCTAAGTGAATAATCTAATCTTTTTTCTAAAACACTTTAATGTGCACAATGAGAGTGCTCCCTCTCCGGCTCAGATCAGTAGTAGTGAGCCGGCAACAGAGCGCATTGTCAGTGTGCGTTGTAAGAATATACTCACAAACAATTCCCTCGCAAGTGACGTCACTTATAGTGTAGTGCAGTTACTCATGCAGATGTCTGGAAAAATTGGTCTGATCTCCGAATGCAATGGTTGGACTGGTCATGGCTTTCCCGACCTGATCATACCAGTCTCATAAAAATCTGTGAAGCGTTCATGCTCCGGTCGGGAGAATGTGGCCAGTCCGTGCATTGTGCGTTAGAGGTCTGTGCTCAGACCGACTTGCATGGACGTTTCCATGAGCCTCTTAGAAGGCTATAATTTGTGGACAATTTTTACATTTTTCAAACATGAAACCCATTTTGACCCTGTTGGGTTTACTTAGCTTTTATCAAACACTTGTGACTGCTTATGTGTAATAATCAGAATCTAAGTACAGAACTTTTTTTTACTTTTACTTAGTTCATCTCCCAATGAAATAACACTATTTTTTATTATCTAAGGGGAATAATTGTGGTTATTGATAAAAAAAATCCTTCTCAATGTCTTAATCATAATGTTTAAATTTTAAATTGCACCCGTAATAGAATGATTTCATTAGGACTTAAAATAGCTTCTCAAGGCAAAATAATTTAAAGAATCTCACTGTTTGTCCAGTGGAAGACATTGTTCTGCGTTATGTTATCCAATGCATCAGCGACCGCGGCGAGGACATCATGAAAGTTAGTGTTTCTTATCTCAGATATTTCATCCTCTGTAAATAAACTACACACCAATTGCATACATCAGCGTATTGTTAGAATGACAAAAACAACAGTGTTAGGAAATGATTGCTCATTGCAAAAGGTTGCATGTTTAGGGTTTTCCACAAGCTGAGTATTACATACTAATGGCTAGTAAAAATCCACTTTAATGACGTGAAATAGCATTTTACGTCCCATGATTTTACTGAAATATAATTGTGTTTTTTATCTCTTTTCTAGGATTTTCCTTAACCACAGTATGTCACATTTCTACACATTGGATACATAAAAATGTAGGAAATCTAGGAAAATATTCCTCATACAAGTATTCAGTGTCATTGGATAAGAATATTTAAAACTACCTTGAGTTGAAGTGAAGAAAGATACTCTATAATAATAAATAATAATAATAATAGTAATAATACTCAAACAAGCCACTTGTTTTTACCCTCAACATGTTTTCTAAGAACATTTATCATCCATCAAAATATTCATATTTTATGCAATATAGTTTTAGCACTTGTCATCTACCTCACCTACTTGAACCTCTGCCAGTAATTTCTTGGGAAAGTCCATCCCTTGTATGTGCCCTTTTAGTCATAGTAATATTTACTAACATTAAATCTGTGTGACTAATTTCTTGTTAAATTCTGGTTATCTTAAGTGATGGATTTGATTTGTAGTAAATACATAAGGAAATTATTGTGAAGCAATAAGGAAGTACAGATAATAATGCAAGTCCTTATTTCACACCAATATAGTTGTGTTATTAAACTTATATTTAATTTTTATACTAATTCAACATCTGACCGCATGATAATAACAATAATAATAATAATAATAATAATAATAATCACTTGAAAATTTGTAACTTCCCTTACTTCATCTTCTCCAGTTTAGATGGATAAAAGTCTGTGAGACATCATCACACTATGGGCTTGTGCACACGAACATTAAAATTGGACCAGTGCTATCCATTGTTTTGACAGATAGTAATTATTCCCCTGTTATTCTATGGCTCATGCACATTTCTAATTGTTTTCCTCAGATCCAGACTGTCCGAGGAAAAAAATCACAGCATGCACAAGTTGCATCCGATTATTGTCTCGCACTCTGCCATTCATTATTATGGGTTCATGGAAAAAATCGGACTGCACTTGGATGACAACCAAGCGTGGTCCGGTTTTTCACGGACATCCCAAAAAATCAGATCACACTTCGGAGTAAACTTTGATTAAACTCTAACCAGAGTTTGATCAGAGTGTGATTAGCATAATTGAACAGATTTTCTTGGATGAGAGAAAAATGGTAATATGATCCTAGCCTTATATATATTATCCTAGCCTTATATGCTTATACTGTATGTATTAGACTCAGGCTAGCATACATTAGTTTGGCAGATGCAAGTAAATAAAGAACCAAAAGCCAAAACATTGGAATAATCAATTTTCACATCCTGATCTTTGTCTTCAAAGGAGATAAGCCTCCGCCAAATTTGTCTGTGCTCACCACTTGCCTTTTATAACATATGCACACTTTACTTATCTATTTGTACTCATCAGTAATGTCAGATAGGTGGAAAATGCAATGACATTTTAATGCTCTATTAATAAAAAATATATTCTATCTGTATAGGTACACCCTCATTTTGATAAAAAGTTTTCCTTTAGGAGACAACAGTATAAGCACAATATTAACATTGTGTGTCTATGTGACCTAAGCTTTCAGTGATATATTTGCTTACTCATTAAAACTGTGGTCTTTAGATGGTCATATCATCCACCCTGGACTTTATTCCAAATTTGATCATTCCAATCATGATCATTATCAAGCAGCTATATAAAACTTAGATGACATCATGTGATAATGGACAAACAGCTGTATTATTGCAGCCTGTTCGAATATCCTATTTATACACGTGACTAGCATATGATTTTACAATAAAGTTTTACAGTTAACAACCTAATGAAATACTTACTCATTTTTGACATTTTCAAACCAAAATCTGTCTCCTTCTCTTATTCGAACAAACTGACTTAGAATTATTTTGGATATAAGTTCACCTGGGCCTCCATCAATTTCTGATAAGATTCCGGGAATAAGCTCCAACTTTTCAATGTCATTGCCATACAATTCTTCAAGCTAATTTATAGAATGAAAGGACAATTTATAACTATCTGCCAATTATATATAACCAGTTATAGTTTAGACTCAAAGGTAATTGCACGTGTTTGTCTTGAAGCTAAGCTAGAAATGCAATCAGGCTTTTACTGGACGTTTTCGGGTCCTGTATATAAATATCCATTATTTCCTGGAACGAGCACCCTCTAGAGTTGGGGTCCCCAACTTGTAGCTCGTGAGAACATATAGTGTGGTTCACAACTGTCTTCCAGCTTGGTCTGTTAATACCAGCTTTAGCAAACAACTTTGAAAAGAAAGTTTCGAGATGGTGACTTTTGTGAACAGCCCTGCACAGAAGAGTAGATCTGGATCATGTATACTGGTGGGGAGGAGAGGGTAAATACAGTAAACTGAAGATAGGATGGTTCTGCTAGATAGATGGATGCATGAGGCTAAATGCAATAGTGTGGTACATGTGCATGATGCAAGAATACCGAAAGGGAGTAAACTTGCAACCCCTGGATGTAAAAGTATTGCCTGTAAATGAAGGAGGCACATGGTTTCAGTAGGCAAGTTTTGGCTGTCTTCATTTCGAGACAGTGATGTTCCATTGTGTAAGTGAGAATGGTCTTGCTGAATGGGACTCACGATCATTTCTCAAGAGTGAATGTGGCTCTCAAGGTAAGAAAGGTTGGTGACCACATGGGGACCACTTAAACTTTTGCGCTGACAGACTACTCCTATTAAAGAAGTTCTCCAGAAAGGGATGATAATGAAGTAATATAATATCACACAAAACAAGTGACTTATCCTCTTTTCTCAAAGGTTGATGATAAATAGATAAACATTTCACAGCAACCCAATGATAATCAGTACAGTATCTGCCATCTCATGTCCCCATAATTAAAAATCTGATTAATTTTTCTCTTTGTACAAAATGATAGCAAATTTATACAAGTATTATTAATCGATGTACATTGTAGAGGAAAAGTTCACTAACCTGTTTACTTATGTTTGAATTAGTGATATTGATCCAATCTATAGCGGGAAGTCCATAATGTTTTCTCAATTTATTATAACTAGGGAGACCCATGTCTCTCCCACGTAGGATACTAGTAGCCAACAAGTCTGTTCGAGAATATTTAATCTGTCCATACCAGTAGTCTAAAAAACAGGAAATCAGTTTCAGTTTTTGTAAATAGTACCCTATTACTATTAGTAAAAAGATTGCTGGTACAAGTCACAGATTGCAGTAGGAATAACAATTCTTCAGATTTTACCTCTTAAATCTGATACTACAATGTGATCTTCTTTCTCGGCTATTTGAGAACACATGCCCAGCAGCAAATGATCAAAATCATCTTTGGACTTCAGATTTGGGTTCTGAGAAAATATAGAGAAAATAAAATTAAGTTTTCTCATGAGAGGCATTTATTCTTCGTTATATTTGGAATGCTATGAATGAAAAAAGGAGCTACATTTCTACTCACTAGTGGTTGGATGTTGATCGGAATAGGAGATCTCCATCATGGAGATAGATGTGGGAACCTGCCCTGAATAGAGTGGGCTCAGCTTCTGAGTTCACTCCATACACAGCAACCTAACACTCCTGTATATGTACATTGTGGGTAGGTGTAATATTTGCAAGAGATGCAGGATAGAAATGTTATAATGCCCGACATATAACAAAAGATGTACCAGAATTGTTTTTTCATAATAAATACATGTATTACTAAAACTAACAATACAATGTAATATAATCATTAAATAAAATATTTAATTGGTATCACAACAATGCACATTAAAATAATAAATTATGTCTAGATACTAGCAATAAGCATATTGATTTACAAGACCCTGGTCTTGTAGCACAACAGTATTCCGTTACCAATGGGTGGCAGCACTGCGAATCTCGTCCTATGTGTTATGATCCCTGGTTCCATTTTTGATTAGCAGCCTGACACAACATCATTTGTGTATCACTCGACAATGATGTCATGATTATGCTAGAATAGTTTATCAAAGAAGTTGACCAGAATGCAGACAGGTAGGAGGAGGTTCGCCGCCAGCAATTAAATAATACTGATGTGGTTTCTGCTAATTTATTTGCATATATCACTTGTGGACAGTGCGGTGGCTCAGTGGTTAGCAATGTAGCTGCAGAGCTGGGGTCCAGGACTTAAATTCCAAGGAGTTTATACTGTATATTCTCCTTGTGCTTTTGTGCATTTCCTTAAGGTTCTCCGATTTCCTCCCATACTCCAAAGACATACTGGTGGGGAATGTTGATTGTGAGCCCCAGTTGGGACAGTGATATCAATGTTTGCAAAGCGCTGGGGAAATTAGTGGCTTATTTAAGTGAGAAAATAATTTTCTAATGGACATTTCAAATACATTCTACTTTCTGTAGAATCTAACTATCTAGTTGCCATATCTGCAAGTGACAGCAGGAAATGCAATGACATAATGGTCCTGTTGCCCAACAAAGTATATAATGCACTGAGCCCACCTGTCGAATCCCGTGGAAGTGCTTTTGAGAGTCTCCTATTTGTCAAGGAAAATATTGTTAATTTGGCATAGGTATCGTTATCCTTGTATGGCAGATGTCAGCAGACTTTTTTTTTTCACTTAAACACATCTTCCGACAGTTTCTTTTAACATGTCCATCTTTTCAGTTCATTTAAAACTTACTTTCATATTTCATCATACTGACCTTTCTGCTCCAGTAATTGTTGCACAAGCGAAGTGCAGAGGAAATTCCACCATCCAAATTCGTCACATTAAGAAACTGACAACTTTTATCTCTAGAATGATATTTAGGTATAGATTAACAGTGCACATAAAATAAATGCGTACATACAGTAAAACAAATATCAAACCAAACTGTTTTATTACTTTATTTACATCTTCTAAAAAAAAACGCTTAAAGTAATTCATACACTATGTATAGTCTCATAATCATGGAGATTCAAGATGTATCTCTGTGGTTTTGAGGTGATACTTACCTCTTATACTTTTGCGTGAATTCCTTTGAATCCAGTTAAATTTTTCCTAATTCCAGTTAGAATCAGAATTTTCAGCTGATGTTAATTTGAAATTGCTACTTTTGGTTTTAAAAAGCATGGTTTATTAAAATTTTTTGTATGCTATGAACAAGAGCTATACACAGCTGAGGAGAAAAGATAGCGCAAAAATAGGGTCTTATGCGGTAATAATAATCAAGGATATTATCAATATATAGTATGCTAACCTGATCCCCCATTGTGTGGCTGCTGCAGGTCCATGGGTGATTTCACAAGAAAATATATAAAAAATGGAACGTTTGTGGTCTGTATCCGCATTGCCAGCTGATGAAGGAACGTCAAATGCCAAAGATAATGTAAAATAACTTTTTTATTTTTCTAAGTGTTTCGAAGTGTAGACTGTTTCTTCTTTAGGAAGCAAAAATCATAACTATATATTTTTTGTTTTCTGAAGAAGTGGGTACACTTTGAACCGCTTGGAAAAAAACACGTTATTTTACATTATCTCTCACATTTGATGTCTCTTCATCAGCTGGCAGCGTAGATAAACTAAAAGTTACCTGAGTATTTAGTTGTACTAGTTATACAAGGCTGAGCCCGATGATTGAACTAGTGTCCAGAAATACACAATATTGTTTATTGGTTTGTTTTTTTCTTTTCACAGTTAATGCAGTTTGTTTTTAGTGTAGATGACAATAGAAGTCAATGAATCATTTGCTAAGAAACCCCCAGCCATAAAATATTGGCACAAATGAGTCCTTTATGGCAAGCAGTCTTTTGTACTGCTTTAAATAAAACTTAAATTACTTTCATTTGAACGTCATACAGTAAAATTCCTATAATGTAGCATCAATGGGACCTGGTACAGATATTTGGTAAAATTAAAGAAGATATCTGGGACTTAAAAAAAGGCATGTAGCTGCTAACAGAGGCAACTACCTGCCTGTTGTACCTGATGCTGGTCAATGACCACTCCTGCCTGAGATCCAGCTACTATCAGTCAACAAAGCAGCAGTTTCTCTTCCTGTTGACAGGGCGTGACTACTGGGGTCATGCTGATTAACAGTCCTCTCTCTGCTGCCTAATTGGGGAAACCAGCTGTCAATCAGCATGAAATCCCACCCTGCCAACAGGAAGAGAAGCTGCTGCTCTGTTGACAGGGAATAGCTGGCAGGAGCGGTCAATGACCAGTATCGGGTGCAACAGGTAAGTAGTTGCCTCTGTTAGAACTACATGCCTTTTTTTAAATCCCAGTTATTACCTTCAAACTGTAAGTTGAGATTCTTCATAAAGAAAGCACAAAAAGAAATTTTAACATATAGAGGCAGTTTCATCAAACAATTTACACCAGAAATCTGTTTGAAATTTCACATTTGCTTTCGCAACTCATAATTGCACTACAGTTTTGTCGCTGTTTTTCTACCCCAGTTCTGCCACTTTTTTGGAAAAATTTGGAATTTTAATGGGATATGGTATGGGCCAACACATTCTTTATAATTTACAGCTCATAAGTGATGTGAACAAAGACAGAAAAGTACTCCTATCTGTGACTATAGTATATCTTTTTAATGCTGTCTCATGGTAGCTAAATGATGAGAAAGCATTTGGATGCACATATCTCTTAATTAGCTTCCTCACCTCTTACTCCACTGTATCCAGGTTTAAAAATAACATGCAAAAAACCATAAAGCAAATCCAAATGGAATCCTAGACCAAAACAAAAAACAAAAACACAAGGATCCCTAAAATATAACTTTTAATAATTAAAGTTAAAACTACTTAGTTCCAAAATTGGGGACATCACAGAATGCAGAAATACAAATAACCACAGGAAGGACAAAAAAATAAAAGGAACTAACTGACCCCTATCAGGTGCCCTATTACTGTCCACTACATGTCTGCAGAGGTTGGCACCCTAAGTTTCTGCGGTTGGCGCCCCCGCTCCACGAAGACTGGCCCTAATAGCCCTAAAAACTCCCTGTGATCCCTAATATTTTATTACCCAAAAACAAAAAGCAATATAAAAAATTAGCAAAAAATGTGTGAAAAACATAATAGAAAAAACTCAGAAAAAACAAACTCAACAGAAAAACACAAGAATGTTTTTAGCCACCAGGCCAAAGCCCTAAATAGGGTAATCTTATATTATACCAATGTTTGGGCAGAAAAAAGGAAATCATTAATGTCCCATTTATGCAAAAAACTCAATTATGGAGGACCACTCTATATTAGTACTGACATATAATTCTCACATAATAGTGAGGTCAGCCAAAGATAAATGCAAGAAACCCTAATTGTCAGAGTGGTTTATTTTTAGAGTATAAGATAAAAACATATCCCAAGGAGATATACACATAGTGCATCATTTAGTAGTTTCAATGGGAATATCCCATCCAAATAAATCAATCAATAAGCCATATGGAACGCTTTTACTCATCTGATTTCATGAATGTCCCTCAGTAGCGTTACGGATATCCATTCAGCCATTGGCAAACATCTCCATACAGGATAATATCCCTTATAATACCCAACGCGTTTCCCCCCCGTGGAAAAACCGGGGGTTCATCAGGGGGTATTGACCGTCCAAATGATAAAAGGGTAATAGAACGCCGCTCATCTATACAATATATAACCTGCCCTCTTACCGGCTTCATTTTCATGTGGGATTAGTCTCCACCCACCGATATGCGTGCAACAATCCACCTCATTGGACCGCAAATGCGTTCCAGCCCACATAGATGACGTAACGAACGAATATGTGTGGTGACACATCCCGAAACAGCACATGCGTCGCATGGACCGCAAATGCGCTCCATCATAGCCGGGAGACTCCCTCCGCAGATATCGCTGCTATATGGGCGACAGACTCGTCATTGCACCACAAATGCGTTCCAGCCCACATGGATGATGTAGTGTCTGATCAAAACTGCGGGGACGGTGCTTGCATACACATGGACCGCAAATAGATTCCAAAATAACGAGGAGGCCGGGCGGCTAAACCCCGCCTCTACTCTTCAATAACATATAGAGTCATAAACCTGACCTCACCGGCATATAGAAGTATAGGACATATTAACAAGTCACAGGCATCACGTGCTGGAATATTACACGGAGTATATACACCAAATAAAATACTTATTATGTATCCACCCAGAAACTCAAAAATTAGTGCCCGTTAGTCAAAAAATTGTTCAACGAGAGACAAGGTGGATCTATTTTATGGGGTCGGTGAGTCCTTCTGGCCTCAATGAACAGCTGTCCTTTGTGAGCTTTATCTAACACTGTTGAAGTGATATTTTGCCCCTGCCTGGGTGGATTGTGAAACCCTCGGAGAAAATAAATATGTCTATATTTGTTACATTGTAGTTCTTTTTTTGTTTTTATGCTTAATTATATTATCGCCATCTCATTCTTTACATTATGACATGACATGAGATATAGTCGCATGGATTGCTGCGATTGACTAACGGGCACTAATTTTTGAGTTTCTGGATGGATACATAATAAGTATTTTATTTGGTGTATATACTCCGTGTAATATTCCAGCACGTAATGCCTGTGACTTGTTGATGTGTCCTATACTTCTATATGCCGGTGAGGTCAGGTTTATGACTCTATATGTTATTGAAGAGTAGAGGCGGGGTTTAGCCGCCCGGCCTCCTCATTATTTTGGAATCTATTTGCGTTTCATGTGTATGCGTGCACCGTCCCCGCAGTTTTGATCAGACACTACGTCATCCATGTGGGCTGGAACGCATTTGCGGTCCAATGACGAGACTGTCACCCATATAGCAGCGATATCTGTGGGGGGAGTCTCCCGGCTATGATGGAGCGCATTTGTGGTCCATGCAATGCATGTGCTGTTTCGGGATGTATCACCACACATATTCGTTCGTTACGTCATCTATGTGGGCTGGAACGCATTTGCGGTCCAGTGAGGTGGATTGTTGCGTGCACATCGGTGGGTGGAGACTAATCCCACGTGAAAATGAAGCCGGTAAGAGGGCAGGTTATATATTGTATAGATGAGTGGCGTTCTATTACCCTTTTATCATTTGGACGGTCAATACCCCCTGATGAACCCCCGGTTTTCCCATGGGGGGGAAACGCGTTGGGTATTATAAGGGATATTATCCTGTATGGAGATGTTTGCCAATGGCTGAATGGATATCCAAAACGCTACTGAGGGACATTCATGAAATCAGATGAGTAAAAGCGTTCCATATGGCTTATTGATTGATTTATTTGGATGGGATATTCCCATTGAAACTACTAAATGATGCACTATGTGTATTGCTCCTTGGAATATGTTTTTATATTATACTCTGGGGTTACCACTCTTTGAATGTTTTTCTTGTTGCAAGTAAAAATAAACCACTCTGACAATTAGGGTTTCTTGCATTTATCTTTGGCTGACCTCACTATTATGTGAGAATTATATGTCAGTACTAATATAGAGTGGTCCTCCATAATTGAGTTTTTTGCATAAATGGGACATTAATGATTTCCTTTTTTCTGCCCAAAAATTGGTATAATATAAGATTACCCTATTTAGGGATTTGGCCTGGTGGCTAAATACATTCTTGTGTTTTTTTGTTGAGTTTGTTTTTTCTGAGTTTTTTCTATTATGTTTTTCACACATTTTTTGCTAATTTTTTATATTGCTTTTTGTTTTTGGGTAATAAAATATTTTTGATACTATCTATTAGGGATCACAGGGAGTTTTTAGGGCTATTAGGGCCAGTCTTCGTGGAGCGGGGACGCCAACCGCAGAAACTTAGGGTGCCAACCTCCGCAGACAGGTAGTGGACAGTAATAGGGCACCTGATAGGGGTCAGTTAGTTCCTTTCATATTTTTGTCCTTCCTGTGGTTATTTTTATTTCTGCATTCTGTGATGTCCCCAATTTTGGAACTAAGTAGTTTTAACTTTAATTATTAAAAGTTATGTTTTAGGGATCCTTGTGTTTTTGGTTTTTGTTAAAAATAACATGTAAAATGCTATAAATCAACCTGCTAAAATATTTAGGATTAGCTTTACTTCATTTGTTTTTGTAAATTTAATAATTAAATGTCTAACTGCTATCCATGTAGCAAAAGAAATGTAGCATGTAATCCATGGTCAGCCAGAGTCGGAGAAACTTTTACTTAGCTTGTCCTCTGCACTTGTAGAGTGGACTCCATATGATGTTTTCATACACTAATGCTGATGGAAAATCATAAAACTAAAGAATGATTTTGCTTTTTTAATCATAATGAAAGACAATACCTCATATAAACTCCTGAAGGCATCATGGTATATATCATCTGTGCTGTTAGTGACAAAAATTCTGGAGATATGCTTGGATCCACATGTTGGTTGTACCCTAAAGCATGAAAAAAAAAGTAAATTTATAGAGGATAGCCACAATCTAAAATCGTTATTAGAGTCTACCCTTAATGACATTTGATTAACCATCCTTCCCATCCAACTCTGACAATCTGAAAATCACAAAAACAAAAAGTATTACAATTATTTTCTTAGTTTTTGTCCTTTTTCGTGGATTTATTCAACGTGTTTCAAAATACAAGACTTCTTCATCAGGAACACCACAATATGATTGATTGATTTATTTCATGTTATTGTGGTATTCCTGATGAAGAAGTCTTGTACTTTGAGTAAATCCACAAATTAATGGCTACATATCTGGACCTTGAATCATTCAGCAGCACAGATTAAATCCACGTTTTACCCATTTTTTATCTCTGGTTGGTCACAAGTGAACCGGAGGACCTGCTGCAGCAGCATATCTCTATGAGCCTGTCTTTTGGCTAAATCTGGGGTGTAGAATCTGTTCCTTATAATCAATTGTATCTCGGATTAGACCCTATTGCGCTCTTTTCTCCAGCAGCACTTTTCAAAACAGTTCAAGAAAGGTTACGGGAGACATTTGATGTCACCAGGCAGCACATTGTTAAATGACTTTGGATTTTCTCATATAAATCGGAATTAAATATAGAAACTAAAGAAAAACTACTTTCCTTCAATTCAATGCCCTATAACCTAAACAAAAGCAGCATTGCCTGTTTTTTATGTTGTAAAGAAACTTTACTGTGCTTGCTTTATATACTTACACTGATTATGTTTGAAGTTTTAATTATATAGCTTCACGCTACATAAAAGGCTATAATTGTTTTGCAGTTCACTATGACAAGGCTAAAGGTCTTCTCATTGTGCTACACATTTGGCTTTTAACTGTTATTTTCAAGTTATTCCGAATTTTTATTTTTTTGGCATTACAGACTTGTTACTTACCATTGTAGTTTGGCACACGCATTGACAAAAATGTAGGCAGCCATTCATAAAATGCAATATTCTAAAAAAACAACAAAAATACATAAAAAATAGGTAATTGACAGACAAAACCAATTTATATATGAGGAACATACTATGGTATTTACGCCAGATTCTAAGTGTAAATTGTACCAGAGTTTTGGTCCATGATGGTCCATCATCTTTGTATCACTTTCAAAGTAAAAATACCCTAAAAACAGTTCAACAGCTCAACCATTTTGCCTTTTCTGCTTGAAACCGAGCATGGCTAACCTATCTCTGGCTTTTAAAATCATTTATTAGGCAGAAAATATAATCTTTCTAAAAAATAGTAGCCATGTAAGCAAGCTAATAAGTGATGTAAACGTAGACTTTACAGTCTAAAAATGCACTAAATGTATGAGAAGCATGAAACCCTATCATAATTTTTTTTAAATTTTAAGAGTCTAGTCTAAGTTTGCACTGATTGTATAGACAGTTTTATTAAATGACCTTTGTGATTTAGGATCAATCATTCAATTTGTTCTAACATATGCATGATAGAAAAAATATTATATGAACCAGTGGTTGATTTGCATCATATGTACAGCACTGGGAGTATGTAACGAAGAGTTAATAATAAGCAAACCTTACCTGGTAAATAGCAATAACCCATTTCCTTGCATTTTGAAACAATTCATCATCAGACCAATCAGAGTGATTTTTTGACAGTTTTTCTGCTATGTGATTGTGGTATCGAAACCAAACAAGGCTCTGTGCTTGCAAAAATGGACTTTCATTTCCCATAGCATTGCCAAAGCCTATTGTACGGATCCAAATAAAATCATATGAATTTTACACAAAGGAATTTTTTTGTTCTTTAGCAAAATTGATAAGATTGCTCAACAAAATGCTAAATGTCCTACAATTATACAACCAAAGATAATCACTGAAGCTATGTTCACATTCAGGAACCATACTGCATCCAAAAAACGCAGAGAGTTGAGTTGCTGCAGTCTTTTACTGTTACAAAATCAGTTAAAACACCACTCCAGCATTTTTTTTATTTTACAACTGGAGTGGTGCTTCTAACTTAACTTCTGTGCCTCTTCTCTCATACTTACCAGCTGCCATTTTCACACTCTATAAACTCCACTCCTGTCAGTTTCCAGCAGTTTGTGACCTGCTGGATCACTTCAGTGTTTGATGGAGCGAGCCGGAAGCCACTTTTCAATGCATGTCTATGACAGCCTCCCTCCCTATGGCCAGGGACCTTAGATTGGTAGCACCACTCCAGAGATGAAATCATAATAAAACCTCTGGAGTGGTGCTTTAATTTAGCAAGGAGATAACTGTTTCACCGGCATACATACAAATGTTTAGCTGGTATATTAAGCAATTGTGCAAATTACAGCTGTGGTTTTCGACAACTTCATGGCCACAATACTGTCACTGTGTGTGGATGAAATCAGTCTCTACATTTCACTGGACACTGGATTTTTTTAGACCAATTACATCCTCTAATTGCTACTGTTCCACTCATTTTGAAATCCATTGTAAAGTTATGCCTCCTGGTAATAAAGATGTCAATTTTCCCTTCAACCAAATGGGCATGTATCACAAAACTTCTCAGTAGAAGCAGCCATGTTTTCATTGGGAAGCATTGGAAGAGAAAGGACATATTCCCTTTCGGTGGTAAACTCCCTATTGATTGAAAGGAAAATCTGCATATTTTTTCATCGGGGCATAACTTCGAATCAGGGGGGCAGAGAAGAAAAATAAATACAGTTCCGAAATCCTTGGAGCAGAGCCAATGGGAGGAGGTACTCATTTTACATTAGTAAAAGGGCCACTTTAAAGGTATATGTTTCTACTACGGTAGGTTGTAGTGGCAACTAAGAAGCCCCTAAAGCCCTAATGGCACATTAGAAGACAACAGTGCTAAAACTTGGCACATGGTTGGAACCATTTTGCAAATTTTACACTTAAGTCCAGGAGTTTCATGTCTCTGAAGAATAATTTTTTTTGTCTCTTATGGCAACCTATGATAAATTTGTAATTTAAAAAATCTACATATACCATCACCATTTGCATTTCACTATCTACATTTTAGTGTCATGAATGTTTTACACTCCTCAAGAACAGTTCATGAAGTATGAAAACTACCAACTTAGTGAAATTGGTTATAACATAATATAAGTTCTGCTGCCTATTATAATCTATAATTACAGTTTGCCTTACTGGCATTTACAAAATTAAAAACAAAACTTCACTTATTATATATCTACTTACAATATATTCCTTCATTTCCAGTTTTCCTTGTTGAAGGATCTTGAACTCTCCACATAGGAAGACTGTGTGTGGCATACGGTGGAAAGGTCCCATCTGGTCCAAAAGCCAATTTTCCTCCAGAGAAATTTCTTAGAGCATCACTCCAAGAATGGGATGAACCATAGATTGAGCTGCCATCTATCCATGATGTTACTGTATTGATCTGGAAGGAGATTGAACTCTTTGTCATATACCCAGTATAGCAATATCAGCTAGCTTGAGAATGTATAGATATTGCTTCTAAATTGAAAGAAAGTAAAACCAAACTGTAGAAGTCATACTATGAAGTTTACTAGCATCTAAAACACATAAATTTTTAAAAAATAGCAAATGTTTACAATGGTCCTTTAAAAATGCATGACCACTAACAGTAGCAGGCCTCCCATGATAACACATAGGGTGCATAGTGCCCTACATTCGTGTGATCTGTGTTAAAGCAGGCCAAATTGTATGATGCAGTTATGCATAATATAGGCATCTAAACAAAGCATGCTGAAAAAGAAAAAAAAAAAGAAAAACATTATAAATGTTTTACTTAAACACAAATAAGAATATGTGTAATCAAAGCAATCGGATTTGTTTATATAATATATATGTATACCGTGCAGACCAAAAGGTTAGACACACCTTCTCATTTAAAGATTTTTCTGTATTTTCATTACTATGAAAATTGTACATTCACACTGAAGGCATCAAAACTATGAATTAACACATGTGGAATTATATACTTAACAAAAAAGTGTGAAACAACCGAAATTATGTCTTATATTCTAGGTTCTTCAAACTAGCCACCTTTTGCTTTGATGACTGCTTTGCACACTCTTGGCATTCTCTTGATGAGCTTCAATAAGTAGTCACCGGGAATGGTTTTCACTTCACAGGTGTGCCCTGTCAGGTTTAATAAGTGGGATTTCTTGCCTTATAAATGGGGTTGGGACCATCAGTTGTGCTGAGCAGAAGTCTGGTGGATACACAGCTGATAGTCCTACTGAATAGACTGTTAGAATTTGTGTTATGGCAAGAAAAAAGCAGTTAAGTTAGGAAAAACAAGTGGCTATCATTACTTTAAGAAATGAAGGTCAGTCAGTCCGAAAAATTGGGAAAACTTTGAAAGCGTCCCCAAGCGCAGTGGCAAAAACCATCAAGCACTACAAAGAAACTGTCTCACATGAGGACCGCCCCAGGAAAGGAAGACCAAGAGTCTCCTCTGCTTCTGAGCATAAGTTTATCCGAGTCACCAGCCTCAGAAATTGCAGGTTAACAGCAGCTCTGATTAGAGACCAGGTCAATGCCACACAGAGTTCTAGCAGCAGACACATCTCTACAGCAACTGTTAAGAGGAGACTTTGTGCAGCAGGCCTGTTGGACCATCATTTATTTTTCAACAGGACAATGACCCCAAACACACCTCCAGGCTGTGTAAGGGCTATTTGACCAAGAAGGAGAGTGATGGGGTGCTACGCCAGATGACCTGGCCTTCACAGTCACCAGACCTGAACACAATCGAGATGGTTTGGGGTGAGCTGGACCGCAGAGTGAAGGCAAAAGGGCCAACAAGTGCTAAGCATCTCTGGGAACTCCTTCAAGATTGTTGGAAGACCATTCCCGGTGACTACGTCTTGAAGCTCATCAAGAGAATGCCAAGAATGTGCAAAGCAGTCATCAAAGCAAAAGGTGGCTTCTTTGAAGAACCTAGAATATAAGACATAATTTTAGTTGTTTCACACTTCTTTGTTAAGTATAAAATTCCACATGTGTTAATTCATAGTTATGATTAGTGTTGAGCGATACCGTCCGATACTTGAAAGTATCGGTATCGGAAAGTATCGGCCGATACCGGCAAAGTATCGGATCCAATCCGATACCGATACCCGATACCAATACAAGTCAATGGGACTCATGTATCGGACGGTATTCCTGATGGTTCCCAGGGTCTGAAGGAGAGGAAACTCTCCTTCAGGCCCTGGGATCCATATAAATGTGTAAAAGAAAGAATTAAAATAAAAAATATCGCTATACTCACCTGTCCGACGCAGCCGGGACCTCAGCGAGGGAACCGGCAGCGTTGTTTGTTTAAAATTCGCGCTTTTACTTGGTTACGTGAAGTCCCGGCTTGTGATTGGTCAGGGCGGCCATGTTGCCGGGACGCGGACCAATCACAGCAAGCCGTGACGAAATTACGTCACGGCTTGCTGTGATTGGTCCGCGTCCCGGCAACATGGCCGCCATTAACCAATCACAAGCCGTGACGTCACGGGAGGCTGGACATGCGCGTATTTTGAAAAGCGCGCGTGTCCAGCCTCCAGTGACGTCCCGGCTTGTGATTGGTTAATGGCGGCCATGTTGCCGGGACGTCACTGGAGGCTGGACACGCGCGCTTTTCAAAATACGCGCATGTCCAGCCTCCCGTGACGTCCCGGCTTGTGATTGGTTAATGGCGGCCATGTTGCCGGGACGTCACTGGAGGCTGGACACGCGCGCTTTTCAAAATACGTGCATGTCCAGCCTCCCGTGACGTCCCGGCTTGTGATTGGTTAATGGCGGCCATGTTGCCGGGACGTCACTGGAGGCTGGACACGCGTGCTTTTCAAAATACGCGCATGTCCAGCCTCCCGTGACGTCCCGGCTTGTGATTGGTTAATGGCGGCCATGTTGCCGGGACGTCACTGGAGGCTGGACACGCGCGCTTTTCAAAATACGCGCATGTCCAGCCTCCCGTGACGTCCCGGCTTGTGATTGGTTAATGGCGGCCATGTTGCCGGGACGTCACTGGAGGCTGGACACGCGCGCTTTTCAAAATACGCGCATGTCCAGCCTCCCGTGACGTCACGGCTTGTGATTGGTTAATGGCGGCCATGTTGCCGGGACGCGGACCAATCACAGCAAGCCGTGACGTAATTTCGTCACGGCTTGCTGTGATTGGTCCGCGTCCCGGCAACATGGCCGCCCTGACCAATCACAAGCCGGGACTTCACGTAACCAAGTAAAAGCGCGAAATTTAAACAAACAACGCTGCCGGTTCCCTCGCTGAGGTCCCGGCTGCGTCGGACAGGTGAGTATAGCGATATTTTTTATTTTAATTCTCTTTTTTACACATTATTACATTAATGTTGTTGCGATACCCGATACCCGATACCACAAAAGTATCGGATCTCGGTATCGGAAATTCCGATACAGCAAGTATCGGCCGATACCCGATACTTGCAGTATCGGAATGCTCAACACTAGTTATGATGCCTCCAGTGTGAATGTACAATTTTCATATACATGAAAACAAAAGACATACAAATCTTTAAATAAGAAGGTGTGTCCAAACTTTTGGTCTGTACCGTATATATATATATATATGCATACATATATATATATATATATATATATATATATATATATATATATATATACATAACATGAATAGCATTCATTCTATAAAATAATTCTGAAAACATTAGTGGAATTGTAAGAGAATAAAAATCATATATATAGTATTGTCATACACTGTGTGCAGAATTATTAGGCAAGTTGTATTTTAGAGGATTATTTTTATTATTGATCAACAACTATGGTATGTTCTCAATCAACACAAAATAATCATAAATATCAAAGCTTAATATTTTTGGAAGATGGAGTGGTTTTTTTTTTAGATTTGGCTACCTTAGGAGGATATCTGTTTGTGCAGGTAACTATAACTGTGCAGAATTATTAGGCAACTCAATAAAAACCAAATATATTCCCATCTAACTTGTTTATTTTCACCAGGTAAACCAATATAACTGTACAAAATTTAGAAATAAACATTTCTGACATGCAAAAACAAACCTCCCCAAAATTAATGACCAATATAGCCACCTTTCTTTATGATGACACTCAACAGCCTTCTATCCATAGATTCTGTCAGTTGCTTGATCTGTTTACGATCAACATTGCATGCAGCAGCCACCACAGCCTCCCAGACACTGTTCCAAGAGGTGTACTGTTTCCCTCCCTGTAGATCTCACATTTCATGAGGGACCACAGGTTCTCTATGGGGTTCAGATCAGGTGAACAAGGGGGCCATGTCATTATTTTTTCTTCTTTGACACCTTTGCTGGCCAGCTACACTGAGGAGTAGTTGGAGGCATGTGATGGAGCATTGTCCTGCATTAAAATCATATTTTTCTTGAACGATACTGACTTCTTCCTGTACCACGTGCATGACATCATGGCAAACATTCTTTCTGACCGGTGGTAAACTCATCAACGTCGATCAGAAAGCCATGGTTCTCACGCTGTCAAAGGCTGGTTGTCAAAAATGAGGGGGAAACTACACCATTTTTAATAATGATTTATTTAAATAATTAAAAAATACGGCATTGAGACCACTCTATTCTTAATAACCATCTTTGCTGAAGCTGACAGCTGAGGCATACAGCCCCCAGCTGTGAGTTTTGCCTGACTGGTTACCAAAAATACAGGGGAACTCACACTGTTTTTTTTTTTAAATTTATTAACAGTGCAGGTGCTAGCTGATTAATACTCCCATCAGCTGCTCCTGCTCTCACTGTTATTAGCGGCAGCAGGTGTTGACTGATGGGAGCAGTAGTCCCATCAGTTTTCGCTAGTGACTGGAGGTAAACTTTATACCTCTGATCACAGCTGCCCAATCATGCTGTCTTTTGACAGCATGGGAACCATGGCTGTCTGACTGGCAGGGATGATTTTGCCGCAGAGCAGATGTTAGGGCTGGCAGAACGCACCAAATAAATATAAAGATAGCAATAAGGTTGGTTCGCAGCCCAGGGTCCACCGTGCAGAGACAGACCCTGCTGCTAGGTAATGGTGGCACTATATGGCGGTACTATATGGCAGTACAACGCCTGAATATGCACGGGTTCCATCACCCGGTGTGAACTGATGCGAACTCTGTTGCTTCACAGAGTCGCAGAGAGCAAAGGAAACGCTGAGCCCTGTTGGCAGTCACAGGGTGCAGCAGTAGGATGCTAGTTGTATCCTTGAAATTCACCCCCACTATGCTGGTTGTTGGCTTTTGAGCCTGCACCTGAGGACGCCCTGAGTCAGATGCTGAGACCAAGCGGGAATTTCCACCCTACACTGACCAGTAGTATGAATGCAGCTGAGAAGCCACTATTAGGCACTGACTACTTGCTCCACTCACCCTAATACCCAGACAACAACTAAAGGGATGGGGATCATTAAGGAGCATTCACCAGTATCAATCTCTCAGTACACACATACATAGTCAGGTCTATACTAGTGCATGGCCGAGTGGCCATGCCAACCTTTTATAGTCGCAGCCTTCTGGGACCTTCCTGGTGGTCCAATCAGAGCCGCTACAGGACCTGAGCATGTGACCTCCAACCTCCAATGAGAGGCTCGTCCCATGGGCATGCTCAGTAGACAAAAAGCAGGACTTAGTCCCTGGAGCGTCTGCTCGCCGCAGAGGACATGGTTCAAGATTCCCCATGTGCAGCAGCGGGAACTCGACACCTAACATCAGAAGCCGTGTTTGCAGCGCTGACATGCACATGAAAACATGGCAAAAAATGGATATTCGGGCCCTCCATTCAAGTGAATGGGGTCTAAGTTCAGGTCCGGGTACTGTTCTGGTACCCGAATCAGAACTTTTTGTAAGTCTACGACCGAACCCGCCGGACCCAAACATCCAGGTGTCTGTCCAACTCTACTCATGATGAATCAATTCACTTTTAGAAGAATTTGATGAATCTGGTAAATTTAAATTTAAAAAGATTCAGTTCTCTGTAAAGTATATGGTATGAAAAAAACAACAGTGCCATAGTTGCAGTTTTTTCTCACTCTCCCAGAAAAATAATGTATTTTTATATATCTTTGCACACAAAATGACATCAGTAAAATGCAAATCATCTTGCAAAAATATAAGCTCTTATTCAGCTTATATCTGTTCTAGGAAATCATAGCTTAAAGGAGAACCTATCATTTGGTCCATCGTGAACATTTTTTGCTCTCAATTCATTCCTGCTGCTCTTGCATATTTCTTTTTTTTAATCTGCCATGCAATTGCAGAGATATATTTTTTCTTTATTTTGTACAACATTCTATGATCTTTACCAAAGGGTCGTTGCTTACAGTAGTCTCTGAGAGGGTGTCTTTAGGCTGCTCGGCTTAATTACTCTGTTATTATAAATCTCCTCTTGGTAAATACCATACAATTAGCATATTAGAACTGTATGTCAGATTTGTTAAAAAATTGAAGTGTCATGAATGAAATAAAAGCTAAAACTGGCCACCTTGGACTAGGTGACAGTTCCTCGATAAAGACTATAAACTGGCCAAAGTTCATATTCTTTGCTTTTGTCTGAGTGCTGTAGAAATAACTTGATCTTTCATTAAAAAATATATGTCACTTATTTACTATATATATGAGATATTTTGACATCATATACTCTTTGAAAATCAAACAACCTTTGCTAGCTAGAAGCGAAACAATACACATCGTACCAAAGCTATAGAATATAAAACAGGACTTTATTGGTGAATCTATGACATAACTCATTGAATTCTGATCTTTGTTCAGACCATATTACCTGCTCTCTTGGGCTGTTAGGACTTTTTCCTGTATCTTGAGACCATTTCATTCTTTGGAATGGCAAAACCACATTACCTTTTCCCGTATCATCAAATACTGGGTCTTTCTCAGGAATATTGAGATTTAGAAATTCAGCAGGACATGCTGGCATTTCTGTAGACACTATTTCTGAAAGGACATGATAACCTAGAAAAGAACACGAAACCCTGTAAATACTTAGTAATTCTAATTTTTATATTTTATGAATTATAAAATTAATTTCAAAGTTGTTCTGGGGATCTTTTGATGCAGTAAGCAAACTGGAAACTTTTCATGTATTTTGATTGCCTCTTGAACATTGCACCCCAGCACTCTTTCCCCCACATTCCTTCCTAATGACATGTTTTTCCTTAGAAGGGAAATGTACCACATTGAGAACAAATATTGGATGCTATTTTGTTACATCTTTGTTGCTGTTGTTCACCATTAATAATTTACACCATATAAATGTGTGTATATATATATATATATATATATATACACTCACTGGCCACTTTATTAGGTACACCATGCTAGTAACGGGTTGGACCCCCTTTTGCCTTCAGAACTGCCTCAATTCTTCGTGGCATAGATTCAACAAGGTGCTGGAAGCATTCCTCAGAGATTTTGGTCCATATTGACATGATGGCATCACACAGTTGCCGCAGATTTGTCGGCTGCACATCCCAAAGATGCTCCATACAAGGCAGGATGGATCCATGCTTTCATGTTGTTTACGCCAAATTCTGACCCTACCATCCGAATGTCGCAGCAGAAATCGAGACTCATCAGACCAAGCAACGTTTTTCCAATCTTCTACTGTCCAATTTCGATGAGCTTGTACAAATTGTAGCCTCAGTTTCCTGTTCTTAGCTGAAAGGAGTGGTACCCGGTGTGGTCTTCTGCTGCTGTAGCCCATCTGCCTCAAAGTTCGACGCACTGTGCGTTCAGAGATGCTCTTAGGCCTACCTTGGTTGTAACGGGTGGCGATTTGAGTCACTGTTGCCTTTCTATCAGCTCAAACCAGTCTGCCCATTCTCCTCTGACCTCTGGCATCAACAAGGCATTTCCGCCCACAGAACTGCCGCTCACTGGATTTTTTTTCTTTTTCGGACCATTCTCTGTAAACCCTAGAGATGGTTGTGCGTGAAAATCCCAGTAGATCAGCAGTTTCTGAAATACTCAGACCAGCCCTTCTGGCACCAACAACCATGCCACGTTCAAAGGCACTCAAATCACCTTTCTTCCCCATACTGATGCTCGGTTTGAACTGCAGGAGATTGTCGTGACCATGTCTACATGCCTAAATGCACTGAGTTGCCGCCATGTGATTGGCTGATTAGAAATTAAGTGTTAACAAGAAGTTGGACAGATGTACCTAATAAAGTGGGCGGTGAGTGTATATATATATATATATATATATATATATATATATAGATAAAAAAGAAAAGGAACAGCACACTTTCTACTTATCTTCGGGTGCAGGCCCCCAGGATAATAGTCCATATATCCAAGCTGGTCAATATACAGAAAAAACGAGGCAGCACTCCATCTTTGCAATGTTAGACGTGCAGGATTTTAATCAACCCACTGGTTTGGGCGACGTTTCGGCTCAGACTGAGCCTTTCTCAAGCAATGGGTGTAACAAACAGGTGTCAATTTATAGTACTCTCAACAATAATTTCAGCCAAAGTGAATAAATATATCATACAGTGAATACCTCATATATTATACAGATACAATTATATGTGGAAATATATGTGCAAATTCCTTCATGATCATAGATCAATATAAATTGCTTGTATATATAAAGTGCTCTGTGCTTGTATATACTATATTTCATTAAAATCATCTCCACATTAGGTTCATTTCTTAGAATATAACTAACTAATGTAACATAATATTTCATGAATACATACTGTGGTAATGAGGAGCCCATGTGCCGCATGTAGGACGCCATTCACCGTACTCAGCGTCTGCCAATACCTACTGCGCATGTCCCAGCGCATCACAAGCATAGTTTACTGCGCATGTCAAGGCGCACATTGAATGTAGAGGATTGCCGATAAACTGAGTTAAAGATATTAGGATACGTTTGTGCTAGGGCGCCTAATAACGCCGTATCATAGCGCCACTATTGCGCATGAGCCTCCAAGTATATCTACTCATTTGTGGCACACTATAAATTTCTATTTTAGAACTTTTAAACAATTTTGCGGATCAACTTACTCCGTAATCCACTAGGTCACCTGCACAATATACAGTGAAAATTGCATATTAATTAAATACCAGGGCATATTTTAAAGATATCTTTGTTTTATTATCCTTGAAATGGGGTTCTTTACCCTGACTACCCGGACGACACCTTTATAAAGGCTGCCCCCGGGCGCCACACAGCCTCCAGATGTCACAGCCAGCCCCTCCGAGCCAACCGCCCCAAACTGGACAACCGTAAGGTAACATAACCCTCTCCACTAATGTTTATAAATATTTGTATATATTTTATGCCCCAGTATAATCATACAACAAAAGAAAGAAAAAATTCCTTTGAAATTGACATTTTATTTCACATAAATAAATCAATTATGTCTGCAATCCACCACTTCAAAATATTTTTAAAGAATTTTTTATATAAGAATTTTTTATATGAATCTATCAAATATGTGAAATATTTTCTGGATTAATTTTTTCCATTTTTTGGAACCATGGAGGAAAATCCCATGGGACCAGGGATCTTCAACTATACTGTTGAGGATGAGGAACGTATACTTAATAGTATAGAGGGGGATGCAACATTCTTGAAAACCCCATCTATTGTTGAAATTAAACGGAAATATGAAAATGACTCTAAACGTCTAGTTAGTTCACAGTTACATCTATCAACACTGGGACAATATTATAAGGAACGAAAAATTCCCAGGGGATTAAGGTCAAACATTAGACCAAATTTGTTTATGGGGAATTCCACTTTTTGTACCCGGTTTACAATGATCTCTAATAAATACGCTATGGACATAATGCTGCTAAATATAGAATTTTTACAAATGGAAGTAAAAAAGATGCAATTGAGTGTTGGAGAAATGGAAAAGAAATTGCAAGAAGTGTTGAATAAGGAAGATTGGATTGCTTTTAAAGAAAAAATAGAAAGAGATTTATGTAAATTTAGAGGTGATTTGGAAGAAACAAAACGAAAAAAATGGAGTAGGGACGCTGGTGATTATGAAACCGGACATGTCTACACTTGGCAAAATGATAGTGCTAGGATACCGTGGAAGAAGAGAGGTCAATTGGAATCCAGGAAAACAGATGAATATAATTTATAGTGTGCCACAAATGAGTAGATATACTTGGAGGCTCATGCGCAATAGTGGCGCTATGATACGGCGTTATTAGGCGCCCTAGCACAAACGTATCCTAATATCTTTAACTCAGTTTATCGGCAATCCTCTACATTCAATGTGCGCCTTGACATGCGCAGTAAACTATGCTTGTGACGCGCTGGGACATGCGCAGTAGGTATTGGCAGACGCTGAGTACGGTGAATGGCGTCCTACATGCGGCACATGGGCTCCTCATTACCACAGTATGTATTCATGAAATATTATGTTACATTAGTTAGTTATATTCTAAGAAATGAACCTAATGTGGAGATGATTTTAATGAAATATAGTATATACAAGCACAGAGCACTTTATATATACAAGCAATTTATATTGATCTATGATCATGAAGGAATTTGCACATATATTTCCACATATAATTGTATCTGTATAATATATGAGGTATTCACTGTATGATATATTTATTCACTTTGGCTGAAATTATTGTTGAGAGTACTATAAATTGACACCTGTTTGTTACACCCATTGCTTGAGAAAGGCTCAGTCTGAGCCGAAACGTCGCCCAAACCAGTGGGTTGATTAAAATCCTGCACGTCTAACATTGCAAAGATGGAGTGCTGCCTCGTTTTTTCTGTATATATATATATATATATATATATATATATATATATATATATATATATATATATATACACATTGTATACTGTACTTCATTGGGCACAGCCACCTTTCTACTGAAGTGTACTGAGAATGCAGTTACCCGGAATTGGTAAATTAAGTTCTAGTGATATTTGCATGTAGCTGTAAAATATGAATCTGCATTATCCCTATTAAAATGCCTTATCATGGAATTACACTTACATTTTTGTTGCAGTTATTAATGCATTTATTAAGCCAAACACAGCAGTGGATTCAAATATAAGGAAAGTATCCAAATAATCATATCATAAACTGCCACAAGATACTGCTTGTGTGATTTCAGCTTTACTAGGGAATGTGTAATTTATAATTCTACACAGGTTTTACATTTATATGCGCCGTTCATCAGCCAAAGTCAATAAAACATCTAAATATCTGGTCTTTCATTGCATCAGAATAAATATAGACCTCAGCTAAATGGCGTTTTATAGTAAAGTGACAAATTATACACTGCATGTTGTCTCACCAAAAAATACTGCCATAACTGTTACATTTCGAGATGATGAAGAACCAGACTCTCCCTTTGCGACAGCATTACTGATTTCCCGTGGATTTGGCTGCTCGGGTTCTGATGCAACTTGATAAACTCCATCAGAGTAGCTTGCTGGGATGAGGCGAGAAAGCTTAGAACCTGGTGGAAAACAACAGAAAAAGAAATTCCAAAAGTTTGAATGGTCTTCTGAAATACTTGCCATACTATAGTCTCTGAGTTTAGGTAATTGCTATATTTTTGCTAGTGGAAATGTATCAGTTTCTAAAACTGACAAAATATACCATCTGCAAACCAGAATTACAAGTTAAAATTTTTGGTCCATAATTCTGTGCTGATAAATCAATGTTAATATATCTTCATAGTGGTAGAAGTGCTTTTTTTTTTAAGTTACATGATTTTTATTTTGTGCTTAATTATATAATTATGCCTAAACACCAAAGCTCTACCTAACATTGGTTGCAATCAGCCAAAATATTATTAATAAGTTGTACCCTTGGGTAACATCAGCAGAGATTCTCACCATGCTACCAGAAATCTCTTTTTGGCCCATTTTCTTTTTTATCTTTTCTTTTTTTGGTGTCCAATCTGTTTGTTTTGTTCTACTTACAGCTCTGGCAAAAATTAAGAGATCACTGCAAAATGATCAGTTTGTCTGATTTTTCTCTTTATAGGTATATTTTTGAGTAAAATGTAAATTGTTGTTTTAGTCTATAAACTTCTGACAACATCTCCGAATTTCCAAGCAATACATTTTGTATTTTTTTTTCTGACAAAGAAAAATGGTCAAAATAAAAAAAAAAACAGTGCTTTCAGACCTCAAATAATGCAAAGAAATCAAGTTCATAATCATTTAGAAACAACAATACTAATGTTTGAACTCAGGTAGAGTTCAGAAATCAATATTTTGTGGAATAACCATGATTTTTAATCACAGCTTTCATGCGTCTTGGCATGCTTTCCACCAGTCTTTCACACTGCTTCTGGCGCAAAAATTTAAGCAGGTCTTCTTTGTTTGATGGCTTGTGACTATCCATCATCCTCTTGATTACATTCCAGAGGTTTTCAATGGGGTTCAGGTCTGGAGATTGGGCTGCCCATGACAGGGTTTTGATATGGTGGTCTCTTAATTTTTGCCAGAGCTGTATTAAATTAGTTGTGGTTTCTGCCCTACATTTTTAATGTAATGTGATGGAGTCCCATAGCCTTAGTAGAGGCTTTGAAACCCTTTACAAATATATCAGAAGAGTTATTTTCTTAGCTTTTCTAAAATTTACTTTGATTGACACATACCATCTTTTCCCACATTTTTGTGCTACATTTGTACATTTACTTGTCCAACAGGTCTGATTGCAGTTAAGCCTAAGTTGGTACATATTTGACAAGGATGTTGTCAGATAACATTTTTTTCTGAATGTTGCAATGTCTCATTTTAATTTTTTTTAAGGGTATGTGTCCACGTTCAGGATTACATCCGGAATAGCTGCCTATTGAACCCTGTTTACAACCGCAGCATTCAATCTGCAGCGTCCAGATGTTACAGCATAGTGGAGGGCATTTTATGAAATCCCATCTCCACTATGCGTGCGAACACACACCCGGCGGGCCTGCGTTTACGGACAAGCGGAGCGTCTTTTTAGACCGCATCATGTCTGTTTACCTTGCGGCCAGGGCCGGTTTTAGACAAAGTGGGGCCCTAGGCATAAATTTAAAATGGGGCCCCAAATGCTAACATTGTAAAATCACACAAACATTTAGGTTAAATTACATGAGCAGGATGTGGATACAGCTGGTGGAGGGGCCTGGAGCCAGTGCTCACACTGTGGCCCCCATATTTAGAGGCCTTATATCGGGCAACAGGTCTGCCACCATTAACTGTGTGCAGGGGCATTGCTAGGGTCAGAAAAGATTGGGGGCCCAAGCCCCAAGACAAAGAGTTGCCCCCAACCCCCTTTTAATTTTTTTTTTAACACCACAGATAATACAGTGATAACTCTCAGAGTACAGATAATTTAGTAGATGTCACCTGCAGTCCTATGTAACACCACAGATAGCCATAGCATTTCAGAGTAAGACTATGTTCACATGCAGCATTTTTTTTCAGTAGCCAAAACCTTTTCAATTAGCAGTAAAAATGTTTTTCAGCTTATTTTGTGGTGTTCTTCGCACTTTTTTCAGCTTTTTTTGGAGTGAGGATGTTTGCTTTGTCTACAGTATGTTTAAGACCACATTCATATGATTAGTATTTGGTCAGTATTTCACATCAGTATGTGTAAGCCAAAACCAGGAGGGTGATAAATACAGAAGTGGTGACGTGTTTCTCAGGGTATGTGCACACGCTGCAGATTTTGCTGTGGATCTGCAGCAGTTTTCCATGCGTTGTACAGTACCACGTAAATATGTGGAACACAAAATCCGCCATACACGCTGCGTTGTATTTTCTGCAGCATATCAATTCTTTGTGCAGATTCCTCAGCATTTTACACCTGCTTCATAATAGAAATCCACAGGTGTAAAAACACTGTTGAAAACCGCACAAAAAACGAGGTAATTCCACCGTAAATCTGCAGGTAAAACGCAGGGTGTTTTACCTGCAGATTTTTAGGAATCTGCACATAGCCTCATTGTTCCACTGCTGTTTCTGCATTACAAATACTGATGTGAAATACTGAACATGTGAACGAGACCTAATAGTTTAATTCGCCAAAACCACTTAAAAAATTGCAGTGAAAAATGCCGTTGCAATATCTGCAGCTTTTTTATTCTTTCGTTGCTTTCTACAGGTGAAAACACACTGAAAGAAGTGACACGCTACAGATTTAAAAAGTGCTACAGTTCTGAAATCCAGTCAGAAAACAAACAAGCGCCTGCAGGAGATTTCGGAAATCTCCTATGCTTTGCTGGCACTTTGAAAAGCAGCTTTTCGCCATGTTCATATGCAGAATTTTTGCAGCTTTTTCTTCTGCAAATAAGTTTACAGCATTTCACAGCACAAGCAAAAACTGAGATTTTCAGAAATCTCCTGCACACCCTTTTATTTTCTCCTGACTGAATTTCACAACTGCAGCCTTTTTTAAATCTGCAGCATGTCACTTCTTTCACCAATTTTTTTCACCCGTAGAAAGCAATGAAAAAGTTTAAAAAATGCTGCAAATGTTGCAACGTTGTTTTTTGCTGCGTTTTTGGTGAATAAAACTAACTTTATTAAACATGTACTGTAGACAAAATGCAAACTATAAAAAGCAAACAGCAAAAGCTCTAAGGGTGTGTGCCCACAATCAGTAAACACTGCAGGTCGGCTGCTGTGTACTTGTACAGCATTCAACCCGCAGCGGCCAGATGTTACAGTATAGTGGATGTGATTTCAAGAAATTGCATCTCTACTATGCGTGCACTGACACCCGCACCTCACCTGCGGAGACGGACATGCTGCGCGTCTCTCCATACCCCAGCATGACAATTTATCTGGCGTAGACGCGAGACTCCACAAGAGAAATCTCACCCGTGCAATGTATAGGACGCGGTGATTCCGCGCAGTTCAATAAACACATGCGGAATCACCAGTGTTCAAAACATGGCAGCTCTTTGGATGCAGCACATGACAACTGTGTCCAAAGGGCTGCCATTTCTGGATCCTCTGCACATACCCTAAAAAAATTGGTGCTTTGAAAGCAGTGTTTTTACTGTCACGAGAGCAGCATTTGGCTGCAAAAAAAATGCACCAAAAACGCTGATTCCTATGCACACCTGTACTATAGATTGTGTATGGTTTACCCTTATTATTTCACATGAGAATTCATTTATTTCTATATAATAAATGCCCTGATTCAGCAGACAATATTCCTATCTTGTGTCATCCATACAGTAGTGACAGGAGGTCGCCCTGTCAGATTACAAGCAATGATTCAGTGACTGTGGTCAGAGGCCATGCTGATTCCTGCTGTATGTGACTGTGAAACCTGATCCTACAGCAATCATCACGGAGCTCTGGGACCACAGTGAGTAAATCAGTGCACTGAGGGGGTCTCAAGGGGGTTTGGGAGAGACGCTCTGGGACTATAGAGCAATACACAGCATTATTCACTGCTGAACACCCTCTGGGCACTTCATACAGGG
The DNA here is from genome assembly GCF_051348905.1 of Ranitomeya variabilis. Taxonomy (NCBI): domain Eukaryota; kingdom Metazoa; phylum Chordata; class Amphibia; order Anura; family Dendrobatidae; genus Ranitomeya; species Ranitomeya variabilis. The sequence continues at coordinate 243,063,789 of NC_135236.1, read as the reverse complement.
GTTGCAGATGCAGGGGGCCCCCTTTGTAGGTGGGGGCCCCAGGCTTCTGCCTGGTCTACCTGTGCCAAACTCTGGCCCTGCTTGCGGCAACGCTCCGTCACCGCAAGGTAAATCACAGGGCCTTATGAATGGGGTGCGGAGATTCTGGATGTGTGCAATGAACACATCCGGAATCACCGCGCGTACAGAAGGGGGCGACGCTTTGGGCAGAGCGAGTTTTCCCCTTCGTCCAAAGCACCGTCATTACGGACGGTGGAAACATACCCTTAGGTTTCCTTTGCACTTAGATTTTCCATATAGCTTCATTCTTAGTCAATAGGAAAAAATGGTTTAGAATATTTTAGAAAAAACTAAAATTTCTGTTATTAATCCTATAATTTCTTGTATAATATTAATGCGATTTTTTTTTTAAAATCTTCAAATAGTTTTTATAGACTTTTGACTTACCTTTCGAGCCCATGTTATGATATATCAGATTATTATACCACCCATCGTAACGCTGAACTTCCCAGTTCACTATACTCTGTGCACCTTATAAAAATGAGTTGGAATAATAATGTTAATCATCAGGAATACAACTTCATTTAGACTGGAAAACTCATACAATAAAGAAAGGTAGCAGAACTAGGGTCTTTAAAAAAATAATGGTGCAGGCCCCTAAGATCAGCCCCTTGTCTAGACTTAAATTGTTAAGCTATTATATAAATTCTCTACTTTTTCTTCTTTCTTATGCACAGAGTAAATCACTTTAATCACTTCTTTCTTTGTTGAGAAATCATGTGTAAGACAAGGAAACGTGTCGACGGTCCAAAGTTCAATGTATTCCATAAAGAATTGTTTGGTACATCATCCTCAGAAGATATCTGAACTTTTTATTTGCATAGATAACAATGATGATGCATGATAACTATTAGCTTGGACTCAAGAGAAAAAACACAAGTCATACATTCAGTATATACATTACTCAGCACCCCCATAATGATTATTATAGTAGATATGTCTGTATATACTGTATGTATTAAAAGTATCATGGGCTATCAGCAGCCCGAATGTTGTTTTTATATCTATGGGGCTAATCTACTAAGTCTTACCTGTCTCAAAGGACTTGCTGGAGTATGGTATGCCAAAAGCATTAAAGAAGCACTCCCATCAAAGTTTTTAGTTTCTTAATATATTGCAATCATCATATTATATGGCATTGTTTACCTACAATTGCTCATTTTGCCCTTGGACATAGTTAATTAATCTCTTTTCCATTAGGTTTATGACATCACATGATTAAAAAATGACTAACTGAATCTTTCTAATCACTACGTAGAAGCAGGAAGTACATTTCCCTGCATGAATCATAAATCACTGCAAAATTTCCTGACTGGGAGGAGTAGTGTCAGGAGTTGAAGAAGGGGATAATTTATGCAGGGAAAACAGACTTCCTGTTTCTACATAGAGCAAAGAAAAGAATAATTAGCTGGGTAGAAAGTAAAAATAAGCAATTGTAAGTACACAGTGCTATAATATGATGTCTGAAATATATTAAGACAACAAAAACTTTGATAGGAGTGCTTCTTTAAGAGGGTCACACCACTTAGTGAATTCAGCACGCATTATTGGATAGCGCCATCATACCCCTCACCAGAAATGATACTCCAGTCAGAGACAAGAGTACCATTTCTGCCTTAGAAACACAAACACTGTTGCTGAATTTAACAGGTGGGTGTAAACATACCCTGTTCCTTCTCCTCTCCAAATCTGTCTATTTTTATTGAGCTGCTAGAAACTGGCATGGAAATGGAAAAAGTCCCAAAATGTTTGTGCAAATCCTCATTCGAAAAAGTTTTGCAACTTTTCCAGAGTGTTTTTATGAATCAACCAATATGTCTTTATAGTGAATAAGGATCACTATATGAGAAGATAGCTATAAAACTTTATTAAGAAATTATTGGACTTTAAAGAAAAATCTAAAAAAGTTATTCACTTTAATGCATTGTAGGTGTCTGATAACTATGCACATTTAATGGATAGTTTAAAAATGTATAGTATTAATTTCTGATAAATATACCTACCCAGGCACATCAAGGCATGGATCAAGAAAAACCAGATCTGCTTTTGGGTCATGATTTTTGTTGGAGCCTTGGAAACAAATAGGCAATAAAGTATGAATATAAAATACTATATATTACAAACATGAGCTGGATTATGCAAAGATGCAATATTTTATAGTTGGGTACAACTTGTAGATAAATTTATCTCTTGACAGAAGTTCCTTGTGTGATATACCGGTACTATGAATGAATAATAATCAGTTTCCTGAATGCTAGTAATATATTAAGTGGAGATTAAAGTATATGGTCACCTGTGACACATATTAGTATGACATATATATATATATATATATATATATATATATATATATATATATATATATATATATATATATATATATATATATATATACATTTAAGATTTGCATAACAGGAATTTCTCAATGCATATCTTTTAGAATACTGTACTTATTTCCTTAAGAAAGGTTTTCCCATGTACAAAAGTTCTTTTCAATCAATAGATCCTGGAATGATAATAAGTACCACAATTGGATGTGCTTAATTAAAATGTTCCTGTGCTGAGATAATCCTATAAATGTGCCTCTAATGTGCACTGTGTAATGACTGTGTCTGATCGTGCAGGAACATGGTCTGATTATACCACTTGTCCCGGGCAGAGTGGGTAGAGCGAAAGAGTATATAGACAGGACAGCAGGGGAGTGCAGCTGATTTTTTCTGTGAGGTAAAACATTTCCCTGTTTTTAAACAATGCTTTACCTCAAAGAAATAATCATTTGTGAATGATCCCCTACTATAATGTCTGCGTATTATCTTGCTTCCCCTCTGCCCAGGAGCTGTGGTATGATCAGACCATGTTCCTGTACGGTCAGACACAGACATTACACAGTACACAGCAGGGACACATTTATAAGATTATCTCAGCGCAGGAACATTTTATTTAAACATCCAATTGTGGAAATTATTATTATTCAAAGATCTATAGATCAAAATGAACTTTTGTATGTTGGACAACACCTTTAATAAACTTAAGGGGCAAAATTGCCTCTTTGACCAATATGCAAAGTCACAATAGGGAAATAGAATTCCTGGTGGACTTTCCAGATTATCATCACATAGCTCCCTAATTCAAAGGAAAAAGCCTTCTCTAGATGGACATGTTCACCAATGGTAAACTACATTTTGAAGGAAAGTCAATGACCAGGAAGTCATCTAACAACGCAAGAGAAATGATGAAATTTGATTGTGTGGGTGAGCTTTTTTTCCACAGACACAATTGTACCAACACCTTTTTTTATGTTTATCTTCCTCATCTTAGAGATAAGCTTTTACCTTTTGGTGACAAAGACTTTCAATGTGTCAGAGTCCAGAGAAAACTACCATCACTCAAAGTGATACATTCAAAGGAAATTTAATATTTAACTTTTTACCTTTTTTATATGAAGGGGCATTTTTCTGCCAATAGATTTTCCCATATACAGTAGAGTCATAATAAATAAGTGTTTTTCTTTACTCTCATTGTGTATTGCTAGACATTATAGTGATAAAGACTTAAGCAATGTACATGTGTTAAGCTGACTCACAGTATTAAATGACCTCCATTTGCCTATATGAAAGCTGATTAGCTGCGGTTCAATAGCCTGTTTAAAAAGAATGATCACACTTCACAAAGAACATATGCGTATAGACCATCATAGTTCTCAGCAGCATCTACTATATAATTGTCTAAGGGGTACTTCCATCTGTCCTTCTGTCTGTCGCGGATATTCATTGGTCGCGGCCTCTGTCTGTCATGGAAATCCAAGTCGTTGATTGGTTGTGGCAAAACGCCCACGACCATTGCCACGACCAATCAGCGGCGGCCATAATCTGGCAGCGAACTGGCCGCTGCTTTACTGCCCTACAGTCAGCACTGAGCGCTGAGGTTATTCTCACCTTCCGACGTGGCGCCCTATCCTCGGCAGTGCAAGTGGCAGGTTCCGGTGCCAAGGATGCTATGCGAAAAGGCCCTGCCATGATGTCACGGTCATGTAACCGTCATACCAACCCTGGGACCGGAAGCTGCCACGTGCACCGCACACAGGCGCCAGGACTTCAAGGGGCCTTTGGAAGGTGAGTATATGTTTATTTTTTATTTTAAGGTGTGTGTATATACCTAATAATGGGGCACTGTGTATGGTGGGATGGAGGGCTGCACTGGATAGGGGGACAGCTGTATGTATATGCCTAATAATGGGGCTCTGTGTACGGTGGGATGGAGGGCTGCACAGGATAGGGGGAGAGCTGTGTGTATATACTTAATAATGGGGCTCTGTTTACGGTGGGATGGAGGGCTGCACAGGATAGGGGGAGAGCTGTGTGTGTACATACCTAATAATGGGGCGCTATATACTATGTGGCTGCAATACACATACATACATACATATTATAGAATACCCGATGCGTTAGAATCGGCAAACCATCTAGTGTGTTTATAAAGGACTATGTGCTGTTGAAAACAATGATTCTTTAAGCAGAAAGCTTAAAAATCATTTTACCCAACAAACAAGCACTTTGCTCATTCATTGGATGATTGGCAACCTGTTTACACTGTGTTCCAAATTATTATGCACAAAGAGTTTAGGAGTGATAAGGTTAGAATTTTTTTGTTTGTCATTTAAACTCATTGATGGTGATGTGTGTCAGGGCTCTTTATATCACTGAAAGCAATTGCAGATACCTGTGCAAATTAGTTTGGCAGGTGTGTCCAAATAAAGGCAAAACTACTTAAGAAGGCTGTTCCACATTATTAAGCATCCTACATTTTTGGCCAAAATGGGAAAGAAAAAGGATGTGTCGGCTGCTGAGAAGCAACAAATTGTGGAGTATTTAGGTCAAGGCATGACTACAATCAACATTGCCAAGACACTTCATCGTGATCATCGCACAATCAAGAAGTATATAGCTTATTCCCCTCACACACGTGTGCGTGCTGATAAGGAAAAATTGAGGAGCCTTTCCAACAGGCAATTGCGTAACGTTAAAAGAGCAGCTGCAAAAATGCCTGGTCATAGCAGCAGACAAGTTTTTGAAGCTACTGGTGCCTCCAACGTCCCCAGAACAACAAGATGCAGGGTCCTTCAGAGGTGCGTAAGCCATCCTGTCGACCACCTCTATCCACTGCACACAAGCAGAAACAGCTCCAGTGGGCCAAACGATACATGAAGACTGACTTCCAAACTGTTTTGTTCACCGATGAGTGCCGTGCAATGCTCGATGGTCCAGATGGATGGAGTGGAGGATGGCTGGTTGATGGACACCCCATGAAAACACGGCTAAGGCGCCAACAAGGAGGAGGTGGAGTAATGTTTTGGGCGGGAATCATGGGGAGAGAGATTGTCGGCCCCTTTATGATCCCTGAAGGGGTAAAGATGAACTCCATAATCTATGTGGAATTTCTAAAAACACTTCCTGCCATGGTTCAGGAGGAAGAACCGTGCATTCCGCAGCAAGATCATTTTCATGCATGATAATGCACCGTCTCATGCTGCAAAAAACACATCTGCATCTCTGGCTGCTATGGGCATAAAAGAGGACAAACTTATGGTGTGGCCACCATCTTCCCCTGGCCTCAACCCCATTGGGAACCTCTGGAGCATCATCAAAAGGAGTGTCTATGATGGCGGGAGGCAGTTCACATCTAAGCAACAGCTCTGGGAGGGTATTCTGTCCACATGCAAAACAATTGAAGCAGAAACCATCCAAAAACTGACAACTTCAATGGACGAGAGAGTTCAGAAGCTTCTTTCTAACAAGGGGTCCTATGTGCAAATGTAACATCACCTAGAATAAAGTTTTCACTTGAAAACTGTTTGATTTCATTTTGTAATAAGCTGATAATGCTTATAACTTCACAATTGACTATTTTTTTGTTCAAAATAAAATAAAAAAGGTTGAAAACTCTGCTGTGCATAATAATTTGGAACATGCATTTTGAGTGTTTATTTTTTAAAAAAAGATACTGTTTTCATAGGCAGTTTGTTCCAAAACATTGCAATTATACTATAATAGTAAATGACTGGAAAATAACAATGACTGCAATTCAGATAGGTAATTTAGAGAAAATATGAGGAAATATTATTTGCATAATAATTTGGAACACAGTGTACACTGTACAACTATTGAGAAAATTGCTAGCAAGGCTCATTCCGGATAATCAGTTACTGTAAATGTAGCCTAACAGAGTTGTTTGATTGGGACTGGGAGAGGAGATTCATTTTTTTAGTAGTCTTTATAACTAGCTCAGTTGTTATGATTTAGCCATAATGGTCTAGAATACACACGTCAAAATCTGTCCCTCAGGGTGAGTATATTTGCACCATAATGCCAGGTAGGACTATTATTCTGTATGGAGGAATATTTGAGCCATTATGCTGTATGGAGGAATATGTGGGGTTATTAAACTATATGGAGCACTATGTGGGGCCCATAATACTGTATATAGCACTATGTGGCGCCATTGTACTGTATGGAAGACAATGCAGTACCCATTATACTGTATGGAGAATTTTGTGGGACAATTATACTGTATGTAGGACTATGTGGTGCCCACTATACTGTATGGAGGACTTTGTGGGGTCCATTACACTGTGTGAAATTCTGTAGTGGGGGGTCACCATACTTTTCCATCTAGATTGGGGTGTAGATTGGGGTGTACAGTAGGGTCATCACTCCGTGCATGTGGAGGGTAATGCAGAGGAATTCACTGTGGGGGTGTCTTACTTTTGTTAGTATCATACTTTTTGTCTGAATTATTCAATGTTTTTTTTTTCTTTGTCACTACTTATTTAAATTAGGCCATATGCTTTTTACTGCTCCTACATAACATATTATATTATTCCAATATAAGATCTATTAACTAAAATGTACTTTGTTGGTGGAACAACCCATGTAAGTTTGTTTCCCTATGAAAAAGTTCAATGTTATGTTTGTTGATAACGTAAAACTTCCTCAAATGTAGTTATTTTTTTAATAATTATCAAGATTGGCTCACAACTTTGTCCAAGCTTTAAATTTTGGCCTTCTTTGTATTTGAGTTTGACTTCCCTGGCCTACAACAAAGGTCCCTATTTTAGACGAGACTTTCTCCCTAAATTTCCTTATGTTTTTTTGTATGGTTATGTTTTTGTAACCAGAATTTCTTAGATATAAAATGATAAATATGACAGCTGTGCTGGTGACAAGTAATAATATTCAGGGTTGAGAAAATAATCTATTTTGCATGATATAGAGGCATTTTAGCAACAATGTGTGATGACTAGTGTTGAACGATACCTTCCGATATTCAAAAGTATCGGTATCGGATTGGATCGGCCGATATCCCAAAAATATCGGATATCGCCGATACCGATACCCAATACCAATACAAGTCAATGGGACACAAATATCGGAGGCTATCCTGGATGGTTCCCAGGGTCTGAAGGAGAGGAAACTCTCCTTCAGGCCCTGGGATCCATATTCATGTAAAAAATAAAGAATAAAAATAAAAAATATGGATATACTCACCCCTCCGACGGACCCTGGCTCTCACCGGTGCAAGCGTCTGCCTCCATTCCTAAGAATGCAGTGAGTGAAGGACCTTCGATAACGTCGCAGTCACATGAGCGGTCACGCGACCAATCACAAGACCGTGACGTCATCGCAGGTCCTACACTCACTTCATTCTTAGGAACGGAGGCTGCCGGTTGCACCACTGAGGTCCAGGGTCCGTCGGAGGGGTGAGTATATCCATATTTTTTATTTTAATTCTTTATTTTTTACATGAATATAGATTCCAGGGCCTGAAGGAGAGTCTCCTCTCCTCCAGACCCTGGGAACCATACGCACCGCACATGCCTGGGAACTTATAGGAACTTCCGATTCCGATTTCTGATATCACAAAAATATCGGAACTCGGTATCGGAATTCCGATACAGCGAATATCGGCCGATACCCGATATTTGCAGTATCGGAATACTCAACACTAGTGATGACTGTGAAAAATTCATCAGTCAGTCCCAATGTTTTGATGTCAGCATAAATATACTACAGTAGGTAGGTGTCTGGGATTTTTTTTTGTGGAGGAACCTCTCAGTGCTCTATACACAGAGTGAGTTCCATATTAAAAGACTCTAAGATGAAAATCATATTTGTTCTGTTTTACTGATCAAAATAATCTGATACTCTTAGTCTATTAGTTATCATTTTTCTTTAATTAATATTTCTCTTTAGAGCACCAATGATTCCAGGTACATGAGAAGGGGTTACATACAAGATACAAACATAAATTACAGTGAACAAACTAACAATGACAGACTGGTACAGAGGGGGGAAATGGCCTTGTCCTTGCAGGCTTATAGTCTGCCTGTCTACAGTCTTTTAATAATATTCCACTCATCAGTCAATGAAAATTGAGTAAAACATAACCATGAAAATAGTCTTACATCTTCTCTCTGCTTTCTTGTTCATAGTGTTTTAAGATTGTCTCGCAATTATTGTGTTTTTATCTTCCATTTTTTATTAGAAAATGTGTGCCCTAGCCTCATATAAAAGACTAGATTGTGGCCCGATTCTAACGCATCGGGTATTCTAGAATATGCATGTCCCCGTAGTATATGGACAATGATGATTCCAGAATTCGCGGCAGACTGTGCCCATCGCTGATTGGTCGAGGCAACCTTTATGACATCATCGTCGCTATGGCAACCATTATGACATCTACGTCGATACTGTGCCCGTCGCTGATTGGTCGAGGCCCAGGCGGCCTCGACCAATCAGAGACGCGGGATTTCCAGGACAGACAGAAAAACCCTTAGACAATTATATATATAGATAACTTGACTGATCTACTGGCAAATAACATTTAAAAAAAAAATCCATTTTAAATAAAGAATGTTTTACCTCCATTGTCATGTTTCTGTCCACTGTAACAATCGTTCCATTGTATGTCATTGTCATCAGTCCTAAACTAGACTACTCTGTCCAACCTCTTCATCTCTCGATGTCCATTTCCCTGGTCCTCAGGAGGACTGTTATTCTTCCCAAATTGAAGCAGCCTTTTCTACTCTACTCTTTAATATACTTTCTCCTCTCACATATGCCTTGTATCCGCAATTTAGCTTTTTAACCCTTCTTTTTGCCCCCTACGTCTTCTGATATTACACCACCTGCACTTCCATGGCGCCTGATGTAACTTATTCCCTACCTTTAAGAATTTCCCATGCATTGATTTATTTCTCAGCTAGCTTTTACTTATTTACTTACAGCAGGGTATTTTTACATTTTGTTTCTGTCTTGGGTTTTGTCTGTTTTTTGGCCAGTGTGGACATCCTCCTATTTTGCATGCATACCAACTTCTACCCCAGTTCATTTTTTTTCAGTTTTGTTAACTATTTATATGGTTCCATACTTTTTAGCCTAAAAAAATCCCATGAGGCAGATGCCAATTCCCCATGTTAGTGGAAATATTCCTTCCTGACTCCACATACCGCAATCTGACAAGTTCCCTGGATCAGCATCTCATCACAGAATATAGTACCCATAATCTATAATATTATATTTTACATGAAAATCATCCAGGCCTCTTTGTACTTGTAGTGAATCAGCCATTACATCGTGTGGCAGAGAGTTCCATCGTCTCACTGCTCTTACAGTAAAGAATCACCATCTGTGATTATGATTAAACCTCCTTTTCTCTGGACATAGAGGATGGCCCCTCATCGTCACAGGCATTGGTGTAAAATGATCATGAGAAAAATCTCTGTACAGTCCCTCCATATACCTGTACATTGTAATAAGATCGCCCCTAAGCCTTTGTTTCTCCAAAATGCATAAGCCCAATTTTGGTAACCTGTATTTACAAATACAGAATATAATTATGATGAAGGTTATTACATTTTTCACTATTAGTAGTAGCATAATTAACTAATATTGCTAATATTGTAATCATCATCATTTCAATAACCATAAATGGCCCTGATATACTTACCTCACAATTTAGTAGCTTGGAGGCAAACCTTAACTGGGATCTATCCTTAATTACCCGACTGAAATCCGCAACACTCTGTTATATAACAGAACATTAGAATTAAACTATATATTTTCATGCTTCTCATACAGACCAGTCAGCAGAGTACAGGTTGAATCTGGTATTATGTTATTTAACAATATATTAATATTCATTTTTACTTTTCCCATTCTTGTCCTACAGACCTATCAGTCTTTGCTGCAGTTAGAACGATGTTATATAACAATACCTTATAATTCATTTATACATTTTGCATGCCTGCCCTACGGACTACAGATGGCATTTAATCCGTTTTTATGGAAGAATAATAGTCCATCCTTGTGGAAGAATAATAATAATCTACTAACTTAAAAGTAAATTCTCTTAAAATCCTAAAATAATATTATAACAAAGTGCTGAGATGCCCTCATGTGTTCAGGAAAGGAAAGGAATGTAACTGATGGAAACGTCACTTCTCATTCAGCATCAATATACAATAAACAGAAACTATACATATAAATAATAGTAATATTCTTACACACTCTATATAATAGAGAAGATCAGCTACTGATATACAGCTTACCTGCAGATCTCAGCTCTGGTGTCCGTCGTGTGCAGCTAATGACACAGACATAATTGAGTATGTGACAATGTGAAGGAAGTAGGTACGTACAGTAGCACTAGGGTTGGGCATCTGCCTGATTTGAATAATGTCCTTTATTGTTAGAAGATAGGAGACACACATAGACATTATTTGATGCTGAGTAACCTGTCTCAAGGTTCTCTTCTCCATTTTTTTTCCTGGAAGCAGGGTATAAAAAGGCCGCCAAGCTCTTAAAATTCCAGTTCAGCTCTTGTATAGCCACTGGACCTGACACACAAAGCTTCCAAGACCTGTACTTTTAAGGTCAGTCTGTTCATTATTTTAGGTGAATTTTATTTTATTACACATTCCTGGTTTGTATTTTGTTACGATATTTTCTATTTTAAATGTGTAATGTATTATTTCATGGAAATATTTTATGATTGTCCATTGAATGGTATTCTAGGTTATTTAAACTACTTATATTTGGGCCAAAAACAAGCAAACAAATAACATATGATACTGCTAATAATATTGCAAGTCATTTTAATCATTTCCTCAATTGTTTAGCTATCATTAACATATTCCACCATGTTGCACACAGTTCAGATTAGTGTCATCTGATCTGTTTCTACTTTGTCTCACGATTTATTGTAATATGAATATTTCCTACTCAGTTGCTCACCCTTGAGCAAGTAATTTTCCCTCAATATTGTAGCAGTGGTCTTACAATATTTCTTTCAATGAGCTTAGAGAGGTTTCCCCTTTTTTATTGTTTTTGTTCTCTACCAACCTTTCCTACCTCTGGAGCCACAGTCTGTTCTGAGAGAAAGTGACGAGCCACATCCAGAGCCCCTGGGAAAAGTGACATCCAGCTCCTGCCTCTCGCTCAATAAAGACATCCAGATCTGGGATGTAAAATACACCCAGATAAGGGAGTGTGGGTGTAACGCCAAAGATTCCTCAAAGAAATCACACCAAGGCAGTATACTTGCATCTCAGGGTTCCCACCTTATCCCAGTTGGGTATTTTTGCATCCAGCACTTCCACGACTCCATTATTCCATTCATCTGGCAGTATCATCCTATATCCAGCTTAGCACTTCCTTAACCCCTTCATGACCCTGGGTATTTTTCGTTTTTTCATTTTCATTTTTTGCTCCCCTCCTTCTCAAAGCCATAACTTTTTTTATTTTTCCGTCAATATGGCCATGTGAGGGCTTATTTTTTGTGGGACAAGTTCTACTTTTGAACAACATCATTGGTTTTACCATGTCATGTACTAGAAAACCGGAAAAACATTCCAAGTGCGGTTAAATTGCAAAAAAAGTGCAATCCCACACTTGTATTTTGTTTTGCTTTTTTGCTAGGTTCACTAAATGCTAAAACTGACCTGCGATTATGATTCTCCAGGTCATTATGAGTTCATAGATACCAAACATGTCTAGGTTATTTTTTATCTAAGTAGTGAAAAAAAATTCCAAACTTTGCTAAAAAGAAAAATAAATTGTGCCATATTCCGATGGCCGTAGCATCTCCAATTTTCGTGATCTCGGGTAGGGTGAGGGCTTATTGTTTGCGTACCGAGCTGACGTTTTTAATAATATCATATTGGTGCAGATACATTCTTTTGATTGTCTGTTATTGCACTTTAATGCAATGTCACGGCGACCAAAAAAACGTAATTCTGGCATTTAATTGTTTTTTCTCGCTACGCCATTTAGCGATCAGGTTAATCCTTTTTTTATAGATAGATCAGGCGATTCTGAATGCGGCGATACCAAATATGTGAATATTTGATTTTTTTATTGTTTTATTTTGAATGGGGCGAAAGGGGTTGATTTTAACTTTTATTCTTTTCATATTTTTTAAAACTTTTTTTTTACATTTGCCATGCTTCAACAGCCTCCATGGGAGGCTAGAAGCTGGCACAACTCGATCGTCTCTGCTACATAAAGGCGATCACCTCTATGCAGCAGAATTAAAGCATTGAGACCACAGGGTGGCACTCATAGCAATCCGGCGTCAACAACCATAGAGGTCTCAAGGAGACCTCCGGTTGTCATGCTGATGCATCGTTGACCCCTGATCATGTGACGAGGGTTAGCGATGAGCGCATTTCACCCTTCCGCTATTGCGGGCACATGTCAGCTGTTCAAAACATCTGACATGTCCAGCTTTGATGCGGGCTCACCGCTGGAGCCCGCGTCAAAGCAGGGATCAGACCTCGAATGTACTATCCCATCCGAGGTCAGAAAGGGGTTAATCTCTCCAACCCCCAAACCAGTTAATGTGCATGCAGATCTACTTTTCTATATGTGTTCCTGCTCATCAAGGTCACCACCTATACATCTGCTCTTCATAGATGTTTGCTAGACCTGATGCTAATGCACTAAGTTGGCAGACAGCTGTGAGCCACCCGTCATGTCCTGAGAGCCACATATGGCATGTGAGCCGCACTTTAGAACCTCTGGTATAAATACACTTTAGAATTGTATAATTTATTAAAAGGGGCAAATTCATTTTTGCAAGTTCCCTTTAACAACATACTTAATATTTTAAATTGATACCTTTTATAAAGTCTTAAGACTTACTGGTTATGGTGTAAATGTCTGGACATAGGTTATTACTTTCAGATTTTATTGGAATTTGCTTGAATATGAGTCAGTCATAAACGTAAAACGTCGGGAAGTTTAGTGTTTTATTGTGTTTAAAAGCTTTTGTAATAAATGAACGGAATAAAAGTGCGATTATTTCCGGTGAAGCAATTAGTTATCATCTATTACAGAAATCTGTGTAGTAAATGTTACACTCATCATGTATTTATGAGTGTAATTGTGTTAAAATAAAAACAACAATAATATGTCATACAGAAAACCAAGGACCTACAACAAATAAAATGGCTTTGCAAATTTGATCTTTCGAGCTTGTCTGTGAAGGTTTTAGGTTTTTTTTCGAAATTCAATTTTTATTTTAATTTTCAGACAAATTGAAAAGTTACTGTTCAGGGGTATAGTTCGCAGACTTGCTTTCCAGGTGTTGTTAAAATACAACTTCAGAAGTCATTCATACTGGGAATTGTAGTTTTTCAGCATAGTGTAGTAGAAGATCTAACCAAATGGCTGAAGAACATTTTATAATATTGATTACTTTTTTAAGCAGCAAATTTTAAGTATAGTTAGTTACTGTAGGTTTTTGAATGTTCAAATCAAAGAACATTCACAAACCTGCCTAATATATATTTAAATGCCCAACGGCTCACGGTGAAATTGATAAGTGCTGGTCCATGGTGGAGAATGAAGCTGGGGATAGTGTGTGCCTCAGGAATTCAAAGGACACCAATGATAGAAGTCATGCTTCATCAGTCAGACCTGCTGCTGGATTCAGTTATAGCAAGAGTGCTTCTGTATGGCTTATTCCAATCATGTCCAACTGGTAACTTTAAAAGGGGTTTTCCCACACAATAAATGTTAATTTTGATCAATAGATCAAGGAATATTAATAAGTTTCAGAATTGGATGAATTTTAAAAAAAGTTCCTGTGCTGAGATAATCTTATAAATGTGCCCCTGCTGTGTACTGTGTAATGACTGTGTCTGACCATACAGGAACATGGTCTGATCATACCACAGCTCCTGGGCAGGGGAGGATGCACAAGAGTGTACAGATATTCCAACATGGGATCACAGCTGATTCTTTTTGTGAGGTAAAACATTGCTTAAAACAGGCAGTGAAATGTTTTGCCTCACAAAAACAATCAACTGTGACGATCCCCTGCTGTCATGTCTGTATACTTTTTTGCTTCCTCCCCTGCCCAGGGGATGTGGTATGATCAGACCAAGTTCCTATACAGTCAGACACAGCCATTACACAGTACACAGCAGGGGCACATTTATAAGATTATCTCAGCACAGGAACATATTTTATCACATCCAATAGTGAAACTTATTTTTATTTCAAGTTCTAATAATTAAAATGCTCTTTGTTCATGGGAAAACCCCTTTCACTGTCTTCGGTTATATAGTACCTAAGGGATGTGAAACTATAATCCATATCTGGGCTATGTGTAAGGACATAACAATTCAGCGTTCAAATAAAAGGTGATCCAGCTATGTTATTCCATGGAGATTAGAAATATTATCTGAAACATTTCAAGCTATGGAAAGAGGTCCTTTTGCTATGATTTTAAAATGTATTAACAATAGGTAAAAAAGAACACCTTACATTACAGATGCTGCTATAATCTCACGCCTAAAACACAACTTTTCAATAGACATCATGTTAGTAGGTACTGTACATAAAATCAAAACCAACATCAGAAAATGTTATATTCCTTAATACTCTAAATTACAACTTATCCACAGAAAAAAGATTAAAAATTTCTGATCCTTGGGATCCCAGTGGTCAGACCCCCAAGAATCCTTATGTTTTGACCTCTCTTGTGGATGAATGATAACTTTTAATGTTCGGAATAACCCATTAAGTTATAGTTAGTTATTTTTATATGTTGATTCCGCAGACATGTTGAAATCATAAATAGATGTTATGTGTACAAGCATCCGGAAGTCTATTAGATGACGACAGTCTTGCGACATGAGATCTCAAAACACTTCAGGATGTTGCTAGAATTTGAAAAGACATGATTTTATGATATGGAGTTTATAGCAATGCAGTAGATGAATCAGTGTTATGGTCTAAGTCACAACTATAAAATATGCCGCATTTATCATTTCTGTTTAGGCATAGTTTCATCAGTTGGAAAGTCATGACCTTCTACGATGGAGTGTTTCCTTTCTACCCACATGAACGGAGGGAATGGGTGTTTGCTGTGGATATTATTATTGTCATAGTTGTGTTTTTGGTGTTTGTCTCAGCTTTCATCCTTATCATTCCAGGAATAAGAGGCAAAGCAGTAAGTTATGTTTATCTATCTATCTATCTATCTATCTATCTATCTATCTATCTATCTATCTATCTATCTATCTATCTATCTATCCGTCCCTGCCAAAAAGTGGGTGTTTATTATCCCATAATGTTATGGCAACGTTTTAGCTCCAAATACAATAATGAGCATTTTTCAAGCAGCATGAGGAAGGCTCAATATTGCATTTGGAGCCAAAACATTACTATCTCACAATAGGTTAATAAACACAAGTCCGCCTTCTTACCTGAAGAATAAGTGCTGCCTTTTTTCTGTTATTTTCTGGACAACTGGGTTATTTTCTTTAGACATTATTTATTTATTTATTTCCTCTAATAATATATTTCTATTTAATAAATGGTAATTTTCTTAAATTTCTTCCTATTTGGATTCTGTACCTCCATTGTAATCACTATAAAGAACAGACATGAGGATAATCCTGATAATGTTTCATACTGTTAGGTGTTGAGTTCTCACCACTGCTTGGTGGGAATCTTGAGCCACCTCCGGTGCGGTCTCCCATTCTTCTTCAGCCGCAGTGGAGCCTGCTCAGCGGAGACGTTGGTCCCAGTGTCTGGCTCAGTCACATACTGTGTGCTTGGTTACTGCTGATCTTCCAGGCTCAGCCATTGTAACCAGCACTGTTCAGCGGTGAGCAGATGCTCCTGGGACTAAGTTCTGCTTTTCTGCTACTGAGCATGCCCAAGGGACGACCTCTCATGGGAGGTCAGGGGTCACATGCTCAGGTCCTGAAGCAGATCCTATTGGACCACTAGGAAGGTCCTGGAGAGCTTTCTCTATAAAAGGTTTGCACGGCTGCATGGCCATGCACTAGTATCAACTTGTGTCTATGAGCATATGAGCTTAGCTACTTTGTGGTCTGTGGCAGCATGTGCTCAGGGTCAGCTGTATAGCCACTAGAATTCCAGCACCTCCGGAGAGGAGTTTGTGTGTGTGAATTTAGGGCTGGCATATAGCCACTAGAATTTTGGCTCCTCTGGAGAGGAGTTGTTTGTGTGCTGTTGCTGACTGTACTACCACTGTTTGCTACCTGCTCCATTAGTGAGCTGTGATCCTCTGTGAGGTTAACAGAGCACAGCGTTATCTCTAATCCCGGCGACTCTGTGAAGCAGCAGAGTTTGCTCCTATACAGATCGGGAGATGGAACCCATGTCTATTCAGGCCTAGTACCACCATATAGTGCCGCCACTTACTAGCAGCAGGTTCCACACCTACGTGGTGGACCCCAGGCTGCAAATGCACCTATATCATCTCCATATTTACTGAGTGCATTCCGCCAGCCCTAACAGTATACCAGCTCCAGGGTCTGGCTAGTTATGGAGGACGATCAGTGTCTACAATGGTACATCCAGCAGCTGGAGGGCAGGTTGGCGGCTCTTGAATGCACAACCTCAGCTGTGGATGTCACCGCAGTCGCTGTTCAGGCTGCTAGTGTGGCTGCAGCCAGTTTGTCCACTGCCACCCCTGTTCTGATTTTATCCTGTCTCCCGTTACCAGACAAGTTTGGTGGTGACAGTAAGCTGTGTCGGGGATTCATGAGTCAGTGTGCTATATATCTAGAGCTCCTGGCTGCACATTTTCCCACGGAATGGGCTAAAGTGGGATTTGTTTTATCCCTTCTGTCGGGCAGGGCGTTGGAGTGGGTAGCGCCACTGTGGGAGTGTAATGATCGTGTGGTGCAGAGTGCTCCTCGCTTCTTGGACTCTCTGAAACAGGTCTTTATGGGACCTCATGTCACCCATGATACGGTGATCCAACTGCTGGCATTGACACAGGGCTCGTCCATTGTCTGTCAATTCGCCGTCCACTTCCGGACTTTGGCATCTGAGCTGGAGTGGCCAGATAAAGTCCTTATCATGATGTTTTGGAAGGGACTGGCTGACCATGTGAAGGACGCCTTGGCCAATAGGGAGATTCCTGCCACACTGGAGGAGCTTATAACTATTTCCACCTGCATCAACCTTCATTTTAATAAATAAAGGTTGGAGCGAACCCAGTGTAGGCAGAGGTTCCGGTTGGCTCCTACCTTCGCCACTCCTCTGAAATCTCCTGTTCAGGCATCCGAGTCCCATGTGGCCATGGAGGTATCTCGAGCAAGACCTAAGTCCCAGGCTGCTCAAATACCCATGGTCTGAAATGTCTGCCAGCAGATAGTACATTATGCCAAGAAATGTCCCCAGTGGTTGGGAAACGGCCGCGTCTGGTAACCGTAGGAGGAGGTTTACTAGACACAGTGGCATTTTCCTTCAAACTGTCCTTTAAGGGGACAATCACTTTTGACCCTTCCACTCTTACAGTCGAGCTTTGTGTGGATTCTGGGGCGGAGGGGAATTTTATGTCCTCAGCCATCGCCCAACGCCACGCAATACCACTGGTGATGCTCGCCAAGCCGGTGACTGTACGAGTGGTGAATGGGTCGACACTGCCCTCACAAATTACACACCAAACCAACCATTCACATTATCTATGTCTCCATCCCATCAGGAGATTATTTCCCTCCTTGTCATCCCCGAGGGAATAGACAAGATCCTGCTGGGGATACCCTGGTTTCGTTATCACTCCCCTCATATAGAGTGGTCCTCAGGGAGAATTTTGGGATGGAGTGAATCTTGAGAGGGCAGATGTCTGAGGGAGTGCATTCAGGTTGCTACTACTGAAGTACCCACAGATCTTTCCTCTCTCCCCAAAGCACTACTGGCCTTATGTGGATGTATTCTCATAGAGGGCTGCGGAGACACTTCCACCCCACCACCCCTATGACTGTCCTATTGACCTTTTGCCTGGTGCAGAGGCTCCCCGGGGTCGAGTCTATCCCTTGTCTCTCCCGGAGGCGATGTCCCAAAACATCCAGGAGGATCTGGCAAGAGGATTCATTAGGAAGTCAGTGTAACCTGCAGTGGCAGGGTTCTTCTTCGTGCAGAAGAAGAATGGAGAACTACATCCATGCATTGATTACAGGGGTCTTAACGCCATCCCCGTTAGGAATAAATATCCTCTGCCTCTAATATCAGAGCTATTCGACAGGTTGTGGGGAGCAAGGGTATTTACTAAACTAGATCTGCATGGTGCTTACAACCTGATTCGCATCCGTTAGAGGGACAAATGTAAGGTGGCATTTAACACCAGGGATGGGCACTATGAATACCTGGTAATGCCCTTCAGGCTTTGTAATGCCCCTGCCGTTTTCCGAGACTTTGTGAATGATATCTTCCAGGATATGCTCTCCACCTCAGTCATAGTCTATTTGGGTGATATTCTTATCTACTCTCCAGATATAGACTCCCACCGGAGACATGTTTGCAAAGTTTTCAACCTCCTACAGGCAAACTCCCTCTAGGCCAAGTTGGAGAAGTGTGTGTTTGAGCAGGAGTCCTTGCCTTTCCTTGGCTATATCTCTGCCCAGGGATTGGCTATGGATCCTGCCAAGCTACAGGCTGTGATGGACTGGCAGGAACCCCATTCTCTCAAAGTGGTGCAGCGCTTTATGGGGTTCATTAATTACTATCGCCAGTTCATTCCCCACTTCTCAACTTTGGTAACTCCCTTGGTTACCCTCACCAAAATGGGAGCAAATCCCGAATTGTGGTCGGAGGAGGTTTCCCGAGCCTTTCTATCAATTAAGTCACTCTTCGCTAGCACTCCCATCTTACATCGCACCGATGTTGATAAAACTTTTATTATGGAGGTGGATGCCTCTTCCGTCGCTGCTGGAGCAGTCCTCTTCCAGAAGGATGCTCAAGGTCAGAAGCATCCTTGCTTCTTCTTCTCCAAGACCTTCACACCAGTGGAGATGAATTATTCCATCGGGGACAGGGAGTTGCTAGCCATGAAGTTGGCTTTCTCGGAGTGGAGACACCTCCTGGAGGGGGCTCGCTTTCCCTTCCAAGTTTACACCGAACACAAGAATTTGGTCTTTATACAGACTGTCCAGTGGCTAAATTCTCGCCAGGCCAGATGGTCCCTGTTCTTCTCCTGGTTCCATTTCACCCTCCATTTTCTCTCAGGGGAGAAGAACATTCGCGCTGATGCTCTCTCCCGCTCCGTAGTGTCATCAGCAGAGGAGGAGGAACCTCAGCTTATTGTCCCTTCTGAGAACCTGAGGACCATGGCTCTGGTTTGGCTAGAGTCTGTGCCCCCGAGCAAGACTTTTGTGCCATCAAATTTGCGACCGGAGGTTTTCTCTTGGGCTCAATCGTCCAGGGTAGGTGGACACTTTGGGACCAAAAGGACATCTGAGCTTCTGGCGAGGACGTACTGGTGGCCGCATATGGCCCATGACGTTGGAGACTATATTCGGGCATGTGTCTCCTGCACCTAGAATAAGTCTCCTTGACAATGGCCCACAGGGTTACTTTACCCCCTGCCGGTGGCAGACAGGCCCTGGGAGATGGTCGGGATGGACTTTGTGGTGGGCTTACCCAAGTCCCGTGGCTGTTCCATCATTTGGGTAATTACTGACCATTTTTTCCTAAATGGTGCACTAGGTGCCTCTTCCACGGCTACCTTCTGCACAGGCCTTGGCAGCGTTGTTTATTAAACACATTTTCCGCCTACACGGTATGCCGGACAAAATTGTCAGTGACCGTGGCCCCCAGTTTGCGTCTCGGTTCTGGAGAGAGCTCTGTCGTCTACTCAGCATCGAGCTGAATCTCTCTTCAGCATACTATTCCGAGATGAATGGGTTGGTAGAGAGGGCCAACCAGACCTTGGTCACATATCTGCGACATTTTGTTTCTGCTAGGCAGGATGACTGGGCATCCTTGCTACCGTGGGCAGAGTTTGCGCTAAACAACGCTGTAGCTGGCTCCACTTGGCAGACTCCATTCCTCCTTAACTACAGCCAGCATCTGCGGGTTCCTGTGCCTATGCCTGTGTCTTCCGCCGATTCCAGGGTGGCAGACTGGGCTGTGGATGCATGTGACATTTGGAACCACACTCAGGATGCTATCTGGGCCTCTAAGGAGAGAATGAGGTCCTCCACCGATGCACATCGGCGCTCCACTCCGACCTTTGCTCCTGGCGACTTAGTGTGCCTCTCTGCCCGTAACATCAGGCTGTGAGTTGAGTCCACTAAGTTTGCACCTCGCTACTTGGGTCCCTTCAAGGTCCTGGAACAGGTTAACCCTGTGGTCTACCGTCTAGCCCTTCCTCCACGCCTAGGTATCATCGAGACCTTTCATGTGTTTCTTCTAAAGCCCGTTCACATGTCCTGGTTTTCTGAGTCATCTGCCGGGACATCGGGTTCATCTGCGAATCATTATTTGGTGAATGCTATCTTGGAGTGTAAGGTGGTATGTGGCAAAAAAAATTATTTGGTGGATTGGAGGGACTATGGCCCAGAGGACAGGTCCTGGGAGCCTGCTGAGCACATGCGGGCTCTGCAGCGCATTGCTGCTTTCGAGCGCAGCGAGGCCCAAGGAGGAGGGTAATGTTAGGTGTCGAGTTCCCGCTGCTGCACAGGGGGAATCTCGAGCCACCTCCGCTGCGGTCTCCCATTCTTCAGCCGCAGTGGAGCCTGCTCAGCGGAGACGTCGGTCCCAGCATCTGGCTCAGTCACATACTGGGTGCTTGGTTACTGCTGATCTTCCAGGCTCAGCCATTGTAACCAGCACTGTTCAGTGGCGAGCAGACGCTCCTGGGACTAAGTCCTGCTTTTCCGCTACTGAGCATGGCCAAGGGGTGATCTCTAGTTGGACGTCGGGGGTCACATGCTCAGGTCCTGTAACAGTTCCTATTGGACCACTAGGAAGGTCCTGGAGAGCTTTCTCTATAAAAGGTTCACATGGCCGCATGGCCATGCACTAGTATCAACTTATGTCTATGAGCATATGAGCTTAGCTACTTTGTGGTCTGTGGCAGTATGTGCTCAGGGTCGGCTGTATAGCCACTAGAATTCTGGCACCTCTGGAGAGGAGTTTGTGTGTGTGAATTTAGGGCTGGCATATAGCCACTAGAATTCCAGCACCTCTGGAGAGGAGTTGTTTGTGTGCTAATGCTGACTGTACGACCACTGTATGCTGTTGTATGTCCTGCTCAGTTAGTGAGCTGTGATTCTCTGTGAGGTTAACAGAGCACAGCATTATCTCTAATCCCGGCGACTTTGTGAAGCAACAGAGTTCTCTCCTATACAGACCGGGTGATGGAACCCGTGTCTATTCAGGCATAGTATCGCCATATAGTGCCACCATTTACTAGCAGCAGGTTCCACTCCTGCACGGTGGACCCCAGGCTGTGAACGCACCTATATCATCTCAATATTTACTCGGTGTGTTCCGCCCGCCCTAACACATATAGGCATCAATATACATTTTATAGACCATAAAGAGGCCATGAGATTTTTTCATTTTTTCCTTACAGAGACTATCATGGACATTCCGAATAATCATAAGCCTTTTTATTGGAGTTGTTACAGTGGGTAAGTAGATAACTTGTTTTTACCAATCTTCCATCTTGATACAGAGCCAATATCATTTTAGAACACAATTATATCGAGCTATAAAGGTTCATGGTTGGTTCATCATTTGGGGATATGTATGTAAAAGTTTAATGCTCTTCTTACTCTAGGCCAAACTTGTGATTTTATGGTCCAACATTTTTTATTTTGACTAAAAGGTGACAAACACTAAGAAAATTCCATGTTCAACCTTACAAGGGCATTTCACTGTCATGTATCATCATAAAAGTCCTAAAAATGTCCAGAGATTACATGAAAAATGACTAAGGATCTACAATGCTCAGGGATTGGCCTTCAGCTTTACAGGTCCATTGATCTTGTGGGGAAATCATTTGAGTAGATACTGATTTTATCTAATGGCGTATTGTATCCCCATACAACTCTGAAATTCTATCTTAAAAGGAACCAGTCATGATGATTTATACCTCAAACTAATGGCATTTAAGTACAGAGTCCTTACAATGTTGCAAGGCAAAGTGTATCGATCTGCACATGCGCCACCACAGGCATTGACAGAGCTGGCAAGATTTTATGCTAGAGAAAGCTGGTCATGGAAAGAAGAGTGACCTATTTGTCAGATATTGGTGGCAGGCGTTTGACGGGGAATAGATAGAGATGGCAGGAGAACTGCAAGTACAAAGTTCCAGTCCGAAGCACTTATGGCTCCTTTCCATACAATTTAAAAAATGGATTTCTCAGAAACTGAAAAATAAATTTATTCAATTAAGGTATTGATTTAGTCAGCATGAAAACTACTGTACATACATGACATTTGTTTGAGGTACACAATGAGCATGATGGTTCCCTTTAAAATTATTTTCTGGGGTTAGAAGAAACATGACTGGTGCTTTTAAAAAAACAGCCACATTTTGTGTATTGCCCAAATTTTCAAAATAAAGCTAGCCTGCAATGCCACTCCATCGATAAGTGTGGCGCTGTTCTTGAAAGAATTCACCTATGTTTTTTTCATCCTGAGCATTCTCTTTAAGGAAATTCGAAAAACATGACCCATCCTGGTTCTGTTTTTCTTCCAAAAAAAATGTTAAAGGTGTAAATGATAAACTACATGATGTATTACATGATCTTATCCACATAATTGAGCAAAAGTAATTATTAGCTATGTTCAACTATCAGTCAGTGAGAAATGGGCAACAAGTGGATGACACACAAATGGTATTTGTGTGCGGTCTGTGATTTTCATGAACCCATAAGCTTGCATTGCTGAGTTTCATCTGTTTTTGTGTCCACTCAGTTTGTAAAATGACCACAGACATGTGAACAGAAGGGTATTTGTGTGCTTGTTCTAACCTTGAAGAACACAGATAGAACCTATGTGTGAATCATAGACCTCTGAATTAGAACTCATATGGATTTAATGTAGTGAATAGTTCGTGACTAGTGTTGAGCGATACCGTCCGATACTTGAAAGTATCGGTATCGGAAAGTATCGGCCGATACCGGCAAAGTATCGGATCTAATCCGATACCGATACCCGATACCAATACAAGTCAATGGGACTCAAGTATCGGACGGTATCCCTGATGGTTCCCAGGGTCTGAAGGAGAGGAAACTCTCCTTCAGGCCCTGGGATCCATATCAATGTGTAAAAGAAAGAATTAAAATAAAAAATAGGGATATACTCACCCTCTGACGCGCCCTGGACTTTACCGCCGTAACCGGGAGCCGTTGTAGCTAAGAATGCGCGCTTGAAGGGCCTTAGATGAAGTCACGGCGCTCTGATTGGTCCGTAGCGGTCGCATGACCGCTACGCGACCAATCACAAAGCCGTGACGTCACCTAAGGTCTTTCAAGCGCTTGAAATACCTTAGAAGACGTCCGCAGCTTCTGATTGGTCGCGTAGCGGTCACGCGACCGCTACGGACCAATCAGAGTGCCGTGACGTCATCTAAGGCCCTTCAAGCGCGCATTCTTAGGTACAACGGCTCCCGGTTACGACGGTAAAGTCCAGGCTGCGTCAGAGAGGTGAGTATATCCCTATTTTTTATTTTAATTCTTTCTTTTACACATTGATATTAATCCCGATACCACAAAAGTATCGGATCTCGGTATCGGAATTGCGATACCCGCAAGTATCGGCCGATACCCGATACTTGCGGTATCGGAATGCTCAACACTATTCGTGACTGATCAAATGTTTTAATACAAATGAAATTTTTCTTTTCAAATACTTCATTGTTGACAAACTATTGGACAAATATATATATATGATATATCTACTTTTTTTTAGTTGTAAACTTTACAGCTGACTGGGAGATTGGATCAGTTAATGCTGTAACTACATATAAATCATTCAGCAATTCCACTGTGAATGCAGACATTGGAGTACGTGTTGGGCTTAGTGGAGTTAACATAACATTGAAAGGTGAGACTAATATATATATATAATTTTTTTTTTTTTCCCTTTGCTTTTTTTTACATTTTTGGCCCCATCTGAGAGCTGCATAGTGAGTGGAAAGATACTTTGATTCCAGTGCTGTGTAAGGCCTCTTTCACACTTCAGTTGTTTGGCGTCAGTCTAAAACCGCCAGTTTCCTCAAATAACGGATCCGTCATTTTTTTTTTTGCGGATCTGTTATTTTCCCATACACTTGCATTGGCGACGGATTGTGACGGATGGTCGTCCGTTCCATCCGTCATGTGACGGATCCGTCGAAATTTGGCGGACGTTGTACATAGACGGACATTGAAACGTTTTTTGTCAACGCCGAAATGGCGGTTCGCATCAGATCCGTTGCGTCCGTCATTCCATAGAATGGCCGCCTATCCGTCGCGACCGTCATTTTGGCGGATCCGTCACCCCAATCCGCTTTTTCAATTGCGCATGCTCCAAAAAGTAGATACTTTTCCCAGACAACCCCCAAGTAACGGATCCGTCAAAAAAACGTTGGAACCGTTTTCTCAACAATTGTGATGGATCCGTCGATCCGTCACTATGTCGGAAGTGACTGACGCCAAACAACTGAAGTGTGAAAGAAGCCTAACTTCCTTGGCTTATTTCTGTAGTTTTGATACTGTGTTGTCTGTTTCGGCTTTGATAGACTTCTAAGTGATAAGCTCGATAGGTCCCTGTCCACACCATTGATTGGCAGCTTTCTGCCTACACTGGCATATTTCTGCCTAATCACAATCAGTAGTTGGGAATGAAGGATAGAAAGAGCTTGCAAAGAGGGAGAAAGAAGCAGGGCAATGACATATGTGTCCATCCAAATAGCACAGACTGAAAAATATTAATTACACATGATATGCAACAAGGACAAAAAAGAAAAGAAGTATAAAAACATTTAAAATATGAGTAAATAACAGTTAAAGAGGACTTGGATAGAATAATCCAGCTTGAAGCCTCTTCTACAGGCACATCTCATAATATATATGTAAATATGAGTACATTACAGTTGAAGAGGACTTGACCCCTGGTAACCCCTGATGAAGCTGCTTTAAGCAGCCACACGCCTTGTGTCCTGTCCTTGCAGGAATCTCTCCACTCCCCTTGTAAATATGACCATGTATTTATATATGTGACTTATGTAAATTCCCTTATTGCTACTACATTCATTACATATTTGTATTTTTGATCTATTTACATGCTTCGTATTAAGCTACTTATATCTGTTTGTTAATCATGTGGTAGACTAATTTACTATATCATGGCCTTTAGTTACCTACATATTATGAGTTGTGCCTGCAGAAGAGACTTCATGCTGGATTATTCTATCCAAGTCCTCTTTAACTGTTATGTACTTATATTTCAAATGCTTTTATACTTCTTTTCTTTGTTGCCCTTGCTGCATATCATGCGTAATTAAATAAATTAATATTTCTTAATCTCTATGCACAAGGCATGACTTCAGCTTCCTGTGACCTTCATGCCCATATAGATCGCGTAGGAGGGTTGATCCTACTGACAGATTCAATTTACCATGAGTAGAATTTTCAAAATAGAGTTTATAGGCATGCAAAGAAGTATATCTACTTATAATTACAACTAAAGCATGCTCAGCATTAAGGCCAACAGTCAGAGAGTGGTAACTGTTCAGTCATGGGGTGTTCAGACACCCCCATGATGGAGCGCTGAACGCTGCCTGGAGGAATAAAGTTCATTTCCTCCCGGTAGCGGGGCTGTCAATCAGCTATTAACCTGCAGATTAATCCCATACCTGAAGGTTAATAGCATTATTTTACATGACAGGTTGCCTTTAAAGAGCACATAATGGTAGTCATAGAAGTGTATGTTAACTCGATCAGCCAGACAGTAGAGCTCCTGGTAACAGTAGTATCTGCTGTTGAGATCTCAGCATGTCTATGTATTTACCTGAGATAATTACCGTATTTTTCGGTATTTTTCGGACTATAAGACGCACCGGACTATAAGGCGCACCCAGGTTTTAGAGGTGGAAAATAGGGAAAAAAATATTTGAAGCAAAAAAAAGTGGTAAAATATTTAATAACATAAATAACATACTATTATATGTGGTGTTATTATATATAATAGTATGTTATTATGTTGGAAGCTGCGGGACCAGTGTGGTGTCTGTGAAGTACGATATGAAGATGCTGGAGGGTGAATATAAGGGCTCATTTCCACATGCGAGGCACACGTCCGTATCTCGCATGTGGAAACCAAGCTCTGGCGCCGGCACTTTGGAGCGGAGCTGTGCAGATCCATGTGTTCCTATGCGGCCGCACGCTCCACTCTGGAGTGCCGGCTCCACAGCTTGGTTTCCACATGCGAGATACGGACGTGTGCCTCGCATGTGGAAATGAGCCCTAAGAATGGGTGCACAGGGCTTATAGTGAAAGCACCACTCCAGCACTGCAAAATAACACTGGAGTGCTGCTTTAAAATCCCATGGGAGAACTATAACTCCCAGCATGTCCTGCAGATCCTATGACATGCTGGGAGTTATAGTTCACCAAAGGAGCGGCAGAGTGCTTTATTGTGTTTTGTAAAGACTGACCTCTTAATTGTGGCAGCCAGCCACACTGTTGTGAGGTAAAAGCTGGAGCATCCCATGGCTGCACACACACAGAGCCCTCCCTGTTGTTGTTGCCTTTCTACAGCGCAGGACATAAGAGGAAGCTGCAGATTCTAGGTGGGAGTCTGAAGAACCTGTGATGATGTCAGAAGAGGGAGGGCTCTGAGCTGCCATGTGATGCTCCAGCCCGCCCACTTCTGACATCACACAGGTCCTCCCTGTGCATCAGACAGCTCAGCGTCCAGCACAGGCAGGTATGCAGCGATCTCCTGGCCCCTGCTGCTGCTGCCTCCTCCCCTGGACACACAGATTCTCCCCAGAATCAGTGCTGGGGAAACTGTGTGTCCCTGCTTAAGTGCAGCATTCATTTTCTGCTCCCAGCTCACCGCTCAGCTGATCGGTGGGCGGGGAGCAGCTAATAAATATTCACTGCACTTAATCAGCGGGGCCATGTGCTTTCCCCAGCAGCTGATTCCGGGCAGCGGGGACATCCTGAAGTGGGATAAAAGTGCGATCCCACTCCCTGCTGCCCCCCTCCCCACATGCTATATCCGTACTATAAGACGCACCCACACTTTCCTCTGAAATTTGGAGGAAAAAAGTGTGTCTTATAGTCCGAAAAATACGGTAGCTCACTTTCCAATAAGTAGGTTTTTGCTTTCAAAGGAGTTGCCCATATTCCTTTAATACTGTTGGACATATAAATTCACGGTCAGTGATTCTCATTTACATTGGTAGCTATGTACTCAAGCTCAGACTTTTGGGCAATCATTAAAATTCATATTGCTGTTTAGATGCAACTAAAATTTGTATTATGATCATCAAAAAAAGTTGTATTTGAGGATGGTGGCCTTCCTAATATATTATATATGGTGAAACCTAAGTTTGTTCACAAGATATTTGGTTTGAATGGGCTGGTGGTCTTCTCTAAGAGGTAATTTTTTGGGAAAACAGAATCATAGAATGTTAGAGTTGGAAGGGACCTCCAGGGTTATCCTGTCCAACCCCCTGCTCAGTACGGGATTCACTAAACCATCTCAGACAGATGTCTGTCTAGCCATCTATTACACAAACAGACTATACAAACATCTAACGAGCTCTAAGAAATTGTATTTATTTCTGTTTCCAAAAGGTATTCCAATTCATCAAATTAATGAGACAATTGACTACAATGAGCAATTTCTCTGGAGTTTTGGGTCACATTTTAATGACTACTACAATGATGGTCTGAAAAGAGGTCTCCCTAATCCAATTCTATATGTGGCAGAGAAATTTACCCAGTATGACCCATGTGGCATGTTTAGCCAATATAGGATATCCGGTCACTATGCATCAGCTTGCATGTGGTAAGTGGAATTTTCAGTAAAATATTCCTTCACTTATTGAAAAATGTAAGCTGCCAGAGGTAGAAACCTAGAAAGACCTGTCTAGGTAAAGGTGGAGGAATGATTTAGAATCATAGATGCAAAGTGTCCTGGTAATAAATCTTGAGCTGAGGCAAAGAGTCAAATAACATAGTTGTACACTTAGCAGAGAGTTTTGGCAGCTTTCCTTATTTCCTTATTAGTTAGTCACAGTCGAAATATGACGTCGAACAAGCACTCAGGTATTCACCATTGACCTCTGGGAGGATCCATTTGAATGCTTTAATGATTGACTAGGTGGAGATGGAGCTTCATTGATGGCTTGGACACATCACATTTACTAATGTATAGGCGTGAATCAGAGGTTGCATGGCCAAGTCGCCAGTTGGCCTGTTGAGGGAGATGCTGAAACATTTTTAATAAATATTCCTGAACAACCATTGTGAAACAAAATAGATATTCTTCTCATAATGCAGAAAATATTGATTATGCCATTTTGAGCAAAAGCAAACACCCCCCACCTCCTAGGATATGTTGTCACATACTCTTTAGACAGACAACTGAACAGAAGACATAAGGAGTTTAGACAGAAGGAGGTTGATAGAAATTAATGATAGGCAATGCTGCAAATAAATTACAGAACAAAGATTCAGTATAAGAATGCAATCTAGGTCATATCAGCTACCATGACGTCAAGATAAATAGTTCAACATGTATCCAACACTGCAACTATATTGGTTATGAATTCAAAGTGTGGAGGGCACACTGCTGGGCTACCCCTTATTAATAGGGTCATTCCACATCAAGTGGACCAGTTTTAAAAATCGTCCCCACTCGACCTTCTCTGATTTTGCTGAAAATTTATAAGGATGTACATGTGTGTTTGAAAAGAGGTTCTGTAAATTTTTAGGGCCAGATCTCAAATACATTGGGCACTGTTGACCTTTCACTGGAGGCTCCACCAAGCCTGCGGCTTCAGCTAAGAGGATTTTGCAAACTTTGGCACATAGCCATTAGAGTTCTATACTGGCTATGATGCTGAAATTTGGCATACTAGCTCAACTTTTGCTGCTAAACATGATAAAATTATTACCGGCTATGACAAAACAATATTTTGGCCGCAATTTTGTGTCAAAGTAGCTTGAAAAACGCGTTGCATAAAATTTATGCCAAACTTTGCCCATATATAACTCAAGACCAAAAACCAATAGTAACTGGTGCTTTGCCCTGTACACCAAACATCTACATGACTTTGCATTGCTGCAATATCACAGTCAAAGCATATGTATTTGTGGAAATATTCACACCCACATATGATGAAAAACTTAAAAAAAAACGAATTTTACCTATTTTTAGGTCAAATTTCTCAAAAAGGGTACCCCTAAAATACACTCACCGGCCACTTTATTAGGTACACCATGCTAGTAACGGGTTGGACCCCCTTTTGCCTTCAGAACTGCCTCAATTCTTCGTGGCATAGATTCAACAAGGTGCTGGAAGCATTCCTCAGAGATTTTGGTCCATATTGACATGATGGCATCACACAGTTGCTGCAGATTTGTCGGCTGCACATCCCAAAGATGCTCCATACAAGGCAGGATGGATCCATGCTTTCATGTTGTTTACGCCAAATTCTGACCCTACCATCCGAATATCGCAGCAGAAATCGAGACTCATCAGACCAAGCAACGTTTTTCCAATCTTCTACTGTCCAATTTCGATGAGCTTGTGCAAATTGTAGCCTCAGTTTCCTGTTCTTAGCTGAAAGGAGTGGTACCCGGTGTGGTCTTCTGCTGCTGTAGCCCATCTGCCTCAAAGTTCGACGCACTGTGCGTTCAGAGATGCTCTTAGGCCTACCTTGGTTGTAACGGGTGGCGATTTGAGTCACTGTTGCCTTTCTATCAGCTCGAACCAGTCTGCCCATTCTCCTCTGACCTCTGGCATCAACAAGGCATTTCCGCCCACAGAACTGCCGCTCACTGGATTTTTTTTCTTTTTCGGACCATTCTCTGTAAACCCTAGAGATGGTTGTGCGTGAAAATCCCAGTAGATCAGCAGTTTCTGAAATACTCAGACCAGCCCTTCTGGCACCAACAACCATGCCACGTTCAAAGGCACTCAAATCACCTTTCTTCCCCATACTGATGCTCGGTTTGAACTGCAGGAGATTGTCTTGACCATGTCTACATGCCTAAATGCACTGAGTTGCCGCCATGTGATTGGCTGATTAGAAATTAAGTGTTAACAAGAAGTTGGACAGGTGTACCTAATAAAGTGGCCAGTGAGTGTATATTAATTCTGATATCATTAGAAAGAGCACATTTTTCTCTACAAGGATCATTGGGTTTTTTTTGGAGTCTCTCAGTTTAAGAAATGAAAAATGCCACTAAACATGGTGTTATTTATTAATACGCAATGAATGGTAACTGCACTATTCAAACCCTTGCGTTGGTCCATGGTGGTTATACCACAACCAATTCCCTAAGAATTGGTATTATAATCCTATTAAGAGTTGTAATAATGCTGTCTTTTGAGAATTGGCAGCCCCATCGCCTAGGAGCCATGGCCGATAGCCGTGCAAGGCGAGCCTCGGGCGGTCTCTTTATCGCAGGTTCCGAAGCCTGAGGGTGGGTGTCTTTGCCTAGGATCCCAAGCCTAATATTGGGTATCTTTTGTTGGTTCCCAAGCCATAATGTTCAGTCTAAGTGGTCTGGAATTGTTGCTGAATTTGCAACATAATCGGTTCAGAGAAGCTGTATTGTTGGCCCATTGCTGTCCAAAAAGGTCCAAATCTTGACATTGGCACCTAAAAGTTGGTCCAGTAAGGCTATATCAGACGAATTTGGTGTCTCTGCACGAATGGTCAAACAAGCTCGAAAGCTTAAATGTGAACATGGGATCTTAGCCTTACCTAGAATCAAGTGTGGCAAGAAAGTTTCCGAGGAAGTGAAGAAAAAGGTGCAGGCATTTTTTGAGGATGATGAATTCAGTCGAATGTGCCCTGGTAAAAAAGACTATGTATCAGTGCGAATAGCAGGAGAAAAAAAGCAGATGCAAAAGCGACTATTACTGAGCAATATGAGGGAAATGTTTGTTGCCTATCAGGATCGGAATGGCCCTGAAATTGGATTTTCCAAGTTGTGTGAGCTTCGGCCAAAGTGGTGCGTAACCGTTGGATCTGCTGGAACACATTCCGTTTGTGTGTACCATTCACCAAAATGTCAAACTAATGCATGCAGCATGCCCAATCAATGATGACTACAAAGAGCTCATATGCAAAATGGTCTGTGGAATTGAATCCAAGGACTGTATGCTTGGCCGTTGTGATAAATGCCCGGGTCCTGAAGTTTTAAAAGAATTTCTAGTCAATGTGTTTGTCAACAGTGACCCTGAAGATATTATTGAGTTCAAACAATGGATTCACACTGATCGAGACACGCTTGATACGAAACAACTGACTATAGAAGATTTCATTGAAGAATTGGTTTTGAAAATTTCTAAACTTTGTAGCCATCACTACATCGCCAAGCATCAAAGTTGCTATCTGAAATCGTTGAAGGAAAATCTGAGACCTGGAGAGCTTGTGATCCTTATGGACTTTGCTGATAATTACTCATTTATTGTTCAAGATGTCATTCAAGGTTTCCACTGGGAAAATAGTCAAGCTACAGTACACCCATTTGTAATTTACTTCAAGGAGTTAAATGGTGAAGCTGCACAGAACATCAGCTTGTGCATAATCAGTGATTGCTCACGACATGACACAGTTGCAGTCCACACTTTCAGTAATTGTGGAGTATCTCAAGACTCATCTATGGGATTCGTCATATCCACTACTTCAGCAATGGATCTGCAGCCCAGTACAAAAATTTCAAAAATTTTCTCTACTTGTGCCACCACAATGCTGATTTCAATATCAGCGGTGAATGGAATTTTTTTGGTACCAGTCATGGAAAGTCGCCCTGTGATGGGATTGGAGGGACAGCAAAGAGGTTGGCAGCTCGTGCCAGTCTTCAACGCCCAACTGAAAACCAAAGACTGACCCCGGTGGATTTATTCAACTTTTTGCAATGAGCAACTGCATGGAATCAAGTTTTTTTTTCTTCCAAAAGAAAAAATTGATGAAATACGGGTAGTTCAAGAGGAAAGGTTCAAAGATGGACATACGATTCCTGGAACAAGAGAAAATCACCAGTTTGTGCCAATTGATGACAAAAAGATTTGCATTTCAAGGGTGTCAAATGATCCATCATCTTTCATTGCCCATGTAGATAGATCTGTCAGATCAGAAATGCCTTTTGTGCCAATTGCTAACCTCCAGCCAGGGCAATACATTGCCTGCATTTACGATAGGAACTGGTGGATTGGAAATATTTCTGAAATTTCAGTCGACAAGCATGATGCATTAATAAATTTTATGCATCCTCATGGACCAGCTAGCTTCTTTCACTGGCCTGTGGGAAATGATACATGCTGGATTCCCGAGCAGTCAATCATTGCAATAATTTCAGCACAGCTGCAACAGCAATGGGCCGACAATACAGCTTCTCTGAACCGATTATGTTGCAAATTCAGCAACAATTCCAGACCACTTAGACTGAACATTATGGCTTGGGAGCCAACAAAAGATACTCAATATTAGGCTTGGGATCCTAGGCAAAGACACCCACCCTCAGGCTTCGGAACCTGCGATAAAGAGACCACACGAGGCTCGCCTTGCACGGCTATCGGCCATGGCTCCTAGGCGATGGGGCTGCCAATTCTCGATAGACAGCATTATTACAATTCTTAATAGGATTATAATACCAATTCTTAGGGAATTGGTTGTGGTATAACCACCATGGACCAACGCAAGGGTTTGAATAGTGCAGTTACCATTCATTGCGTATTAATAAATAACACCATGTTTAGTGGCATTTTTCATTTCTTAAACTGAGAGACTCCAAAAAAAACCCCAATGATCCTTGTAGAGAAAAATGTGCTCTTTCTAATGATATCAGAATTAATATATTTTAGGGGTACCCTTTTTGAGAAATTTGACCTAAAAATAGGTAAAATTCGTTTTTTTTTTAAGTTTTTCATCATATGTGGGTGTGAATATTTCCACAAAT
The DNA here is from genome assembly GCF_051348905.1 of Ranitomeya variabilis. Lineage (NCBI taxonomy): Eukaryota > Metazoa > Chordata > Amphibia > Anura > Dendrobatidae > Ranitomeya > Ranitomeya variabilis. The sequence goes on along the minus strand of NC_135236.1, from coordinate 243,030,260 downwards.
ACATATGCTTTGACCGTGATATTGCAGCAATGCAAAGTCATGTAGATGTTTGGTGTACAGGGCAAAGCACCAGTTACTATTGGTTTTTGGTCTTGAGTTATATATGGGCAAATTTTGGCATAAATTTTATGCAACGCGTTTTTCAAGCTACTTTGACACAAAATTGCGGCCAAAATATTGTTTTGTCATAGCCGGTAATAATTTTATCGTGTTTAGCAGCAAAAGTTGAGCTAGTATGCCAAATTTCAGCATCATAGCCAGTATAGAACTCTAATGGCTATGTGCCAAAGTTTGCAAAATCCTCTTAGCTGATGCCGCAGGCTTGGTGGAACCTCCAGTGGAAGGTCAACAGTGCCCAATGTATTTGAGATCTGGCCCTAAAAATTTACAGAACCTCTTTTCAAACATACATGTACATCCTTATAAATTTTCAGCAAAATCGGAGAAGGTCGAGTGGGGACCACTGGTCCACTTGACATGGAATGACCCAATAGCCTTCTGCAGCACATAGTAAAAAGAACCTACACTTACCTTTCTGACCAATGCTGTTACTCAGATCTCAGAGCAGTGTCCCCTGCCGATCACCCAACCTAAACAAATTCATGTGACAGATTCATCCAGTCAGCAGCTGGTGATTGGCTGCAACCTTCACTATTCCTTCAAAGTGGCAGAAACACTGCTCTTCATCTATGACAGAATAATGAAGGCTGCAGTCAAACATAAAATGCTGTCAATCAATAATAATAAGCACCACATAATTACAATAAAAATTCATTAAACAATAAATCAGTTAATTAAATAATGCTCTTGGGACCTGAAATGGATAACGTACCTAACACATTAAATATATAAATTCTGCACACACAGGAACACTACTTAGCTAAATACTAGAGATGAGCAAATTGACTTCATGTGAATCAAATTCGTGTAGAATTTTTGGGAATTTTTACAACCTGGTGAATTCAAACAATGTGCCTTTCGCTTCTCAAGAGTAGCCTCAATTGACATCGCCATTTTACAGTTTGCAGTAGATGGCATCAGCCAGAGAATACCAATGACCTTTGGTGCCTCCAGGCAGGTTTCCCCATATTGCCTTGCAGCTATCACATAGGCTATCATATCTTAAACTATACTATGTAAAAGCCAAGGCAGGGAATACAGCAGTGATTTTTTGGTGAATCAGGTTCAAAAGAGGATGTCACTGCTCACACCATAGCAATAAAGATAGAGAAAAAAACCATGAAACACTGAATAAGCATTATTGGTAGTGTGTGTTAGCAGTTAAGAATAGTTAATATTCATTTATATATAGCTATATATTCTAAGGTCATTGATATTACATAAATTATGCTTGCATTAAAGGGAACCTGTCAGCAGGATTTTGCACAGTAACCTACAGACTGGTTGGTGCAAAAAAACTGATTAAAATAATACCTTGATTGATGAAATCCGTATTGTGGTTGCTGTTTAATCTTTTCTTTCAGTTAATCATATGCTCATGCTTTGGGGCGGGCCTGTGAGGGGTCTGCAGTTGGTGCTCTGATTAGGTATTAACCAGTATGGCTTCTGACATGTCACTGATCCCTCAGTTACTTGCCCCCTAATTTACATAATGAATATTTTATATATTGAAAGAAAAAAATCCCTTTCTGCAGGCAGCAGGCGGCGACGCCTGTGCTTCAGCGTGATCGTATCTATAAAATATATTTCAGACTTTTTGTTAATGGCATTCATAAATTCATTAAAAAAATGAAAAAATCAGTTTGAAAATGGCATCAGCCACGCCTGTGCAGTAGCAGCTATCAGCAATCCAATAGAAGCTACTGCGCAGGTGGCGCCATCTTGCTAGAGAAGAAAAAGCCTCCTTCAAGATGGTGCCTCCTGAACAGTATCATCTATCGGATCGCTGATAGCTGCTACTGCGCAGGTGCAGCCGGCGCCATTTTCAAACTGATTTTTTTTTTTAAATGAATTTATGGATATCATCAAAGAAAATAATTAAATACACATTTTAGAAGCGATCATGCTGAAGTGCAGGCATCACCAGCGGCACTTGCCTGCAGAAAGGGATTTTTTTTCAATATATATATATATATTATATTCAAGGTGTAACTGATGGATCAGTGACCTGTCAGAAGCCATACTGATGAACACCTAATCAGAGCACCACATGACGACCCCCCACAGCCCCATCCCAAAATACGAGCATATCATTAACTCAGAACTGAAAATACAGATTAAGCAACAACCACAAGATGGATTTCATCAACCAAGGCATCATTTTTATCAGTTGCACCAACTTAACACTGTTTGTAGGTTACTCAGCACAATCCTGCTGAAAGGTTCCCTTTAAAGAGATTAAAATGAGTTGAATATACTCTAGGAGTCTTTAAAGTGTAATGCACCCTTTATCAGCACAATTAGAGGACTTGCAAATCACAGTAACATTTTATGGACAAAATTGGCAAAGCTGGTGAATTTGAATTTTAAAAGATTCACTCAAAACTTGTGCAGTTCTGGAAGTATTTCCTGTTCTGATTTTCCTGATGTACAGTGTGTAATTAATTGTTAAATCTTAGCTTTGTCTAAATAAATGAATCATGCCTGCAGTGATGAATTTGGTCACATGTATTGTTATTGTAGACCATTTCCTACATTTGAGAAATAACATAACATTATGAATGTATTAGTTACACCATCGACATCTGAAGTTGGTAATAGGCTTCACGCATGGACGTGTATATATAGTGATCTATGACACTGATGCAATTGGAGCGCCCCCACGTAAGGACAATGGGGTACTCGGTACCGGGTCCTTCAGTTCAGGGATGTCACGGTGGCCTGCCCCTTTCCGTGGCCCTTGGAGGGGTGTCCAATAAAAGGAATAGTTCTTATGGGAATAATGTTCGTGACGCCACCTGTGGTATTCGGTCAGGGTGACCGACGCTGCTTAGGGGTCCACTGGGGTGATGTGATGGCAACTAGATGGTATACCTTCCCACAGGTGAAGTATGTCCCCAGGGCTTCCCAGAGTGTAGATGGTGGATGATGTAAGGCGCAGTGAATAACGAGGACACAAGGTTGCAGTCTCTTTACCTTTACTGAAAGCTTCAGCATCCACAGTCAAGGGTACAGACCACAGGGTAGGCAGAGTCCGGCCGGTCTGAAGGCAAATCTAGAGTCCCCTTATCCAGGTGGAAATCAGTAGCCTTCCTCTAGCGCCTGTGTGTTGTAGTACCTCCCTGCTGAGCTTCTCGGTAAGGTCCTCACAACTCTTGTAGATGTTCTAGATGTTATTTCTCTTTCTCTCTGTCCCCCAGATGGTATGGATAGGACAAACCCATATGACTGAAGGCCTGAGGCTTTTTACAGGGATTCTAGCACGCCCCAGCCCCCACAAGTTGCCACCGTGCCTCCTGGGTATAAGGTCGGGCAGCTAACGTGGAATTAACTCTCCTGCCGGTCTCTGAAGCAAGGTTTGGAGACGATTGCTCCCTCATTGTTCCGGCTAACAAATTCTGCGCCTCAGAAAGGAGGCAGCCTTTTGCAGGGCAGAACTCCTTCTGGATTCCTCTCCTTTTGCTATGACTTCGTTTCTCACCCACTACAATACAATTCTCTTCGTGTCCTTCCTTAGGATGCTGCCGGACGTGGGGCAGGCGCAGCTCCATGGCCTTCTGTCTAGGCTTCTGACAGGATCCCACCCCTGTCAGGGACCCCTCTGTCTGCAGCTCTTTGATGTTCCTCCTATCCCCTCTGGCTGCCTGACAGGGTGCTGCCTGGGTGAAGCCCAGTCAGCTTCTGCCTCACAGGATGCTGCCTGGGAGAAGCCCAGTCAGCTTCTGACTAACTTTCTATCCAGACCACCAGTTTTACCTAATTGTGAGGAGTGCCCTAGTAGATAGGAGTGTAGATCCCCCTGGTGGCCTGGAGTGTGAAGTGTGGTGTATGGTTTGTGATACCTGGTAGAAAGATCTCCTTTATTGCCTTCAGGCGTAACATCACTCCCAACTGATGGAAGAACGACATCACTGCAACGACCAGGACTCTGGGGCGCTGCACAATTAGTTTTCTTCATAATTATAATATATGTATAATTTAATACTTGTTACAATCCATGAGCAACGCCATCCCTTTTATTTATAGAGCACAACTTTACATATTGAAATTGCATGCCTGTTTCTGCATGAATGGACATTAAGGGGGTTGTCCAGGTATATGGTTAGTTTGACTTGATTCTAAATGTCTATATAGTCTGTACTGAGGCACAAAGAGTCTCTACAATGCTTTTAATAGAGAATAACTATTTTAGGTTGGTTTCCAGTGGAGCATGCTACAACCTATTCATTGTTGCATTTAGAGATAAGCATAAGATTATTGGTACCCAGTTATGACAACTGGTCTGGTCCTCGGTTGTAGCTGGACGTCGATTTTGCTGCCGTCATTTTTTGCCAACATACATTGAGCACTGATGTCACTTCCTAAGCCCCAAGACACATGCCATGATGCAGTGTGAGACCCAGTGTCCAAGCCTCAAGCAACTTCATTATATCACAGGACCTAGAGGAACAGAGATGCCCAGGAGATGCCGGACCAAGAATGACAGTCGCAGAAGTAAAGTCCAGTTGCGTCAGAGTATTGGAGCAAAGACCTGAATTGAATGCCAATAATCTTTTTCTTATCTTTAGTTGGATTCATAAAAACTCTAAAGGTACCTTCACACGAAGCGACGCTGCAGCGATAGCGACAACGATGCCGATCGCTGCAGCGTCGCTGTTTGATCGCTGGAGAGCTGTCACACAGACCGCTCTCCAGCGACCAACGATGCCGAGGTCCCTGGGTAACCAGGGTAAACATCGGGTTGCTAAGCGCAGGGCCGCGCTTAGTAACCCGATGTTTACCCTGGTTACCAGCGTAAAAGTAAAAAAAACAAACAGTACATGCTCACCTGTGGGTCCCCCAGCGTCTGCATCCTGACACTGACTGAGCTCCGGCCCTAACAGCAGAGCGGTGACGTCACCGCTGTGCTTTCACTTTCACTTTAGGGCCGGAGCTCAGTCAGTGTCAGGAAGCAGACGCTGGGGGACCCGCAGGTGAGCATGTACTGTTTTTTTTTTTTACTTTTACGCTGGTAACCAGGGTAAACATCGGGTTACTAAGCGCGGCCCTGCGCTTGGTAACCCGATGTTTACCCTGGTTACCAGTGTAAAACATCGCTGGTATCGTTGCTTTTGCTTTCAAACACAACGATACACAGCGATCGGACGACCAAATAAAGTTCTGGACTTTATTCAGCGACCAGCGACATCACAGCAGGATCCTGATCGCTGCTGCGTGTCAAACGAAACGATATCGCTAGCCAGGACGCTGCAACGTCACGGATCGCTAGCGATGTCGTTTCGTGTGAAGGTACCTTAACACAAAAGAAAATCTTTGTACCTCTGTGTGAAATCAGGATCTTAAAGAACATTATGGCATCATTAAATTTCATGTAACAAATTACATGTTAGGAGATGCTACATCTCTATTTCATCTGTATTTATCATCAAAGGGGGTAAGATATTTTGACCAACAGAAGAATAATTTAGAATAGTTTGCATGACTCTGAAAATTAAATACCAATATGAAAAAGTTGTAATATTTACACAGTTTGCTTCTCATCTACAGCATTCAGTCGGCTAATGCCAAAAATCTTGAATTTTGTATTACAGGGTGGCGTTCTGTTCCTGGATTATCTGCAACATTCTTTTCTCCATGTCGGTGTTAATATATGGAGCCTACATGGTCCTTGTGACATCAGCTTTTATGTTCTTCTCATTGCTCTCTTTCTCCACCGTGAGGAATGTACCATTTTGCAATATAAACTTTGGTTCAGAATCTCTAAAAACTACATTTGGGGGATCTTTCTGGCTGACCTTGGCTACAGGTGGGTTACAGAAACATGCAATAAAAATCAAATTTTATATATATATATACATATATACACTCACCGGCCACTTTATTAGGTACACCTGTCCAAATTCTTGTTAACACTTAATTTCTAAACAGCCAATCACATGGCGGCAACTCAGTGCATTTAGGCATGTAGACATGGTCAAGACAATCTCCTGCAGTTCAAACCGAGCATCAGTATGGGGAAGAAAGGTGATTTGAGTGCCTTTGAACGTGGCATGGTTGTTGGTGCCAGAAGGGCTGGTCTGAGTATTTCAGAAACTGCTGATCTACTGGGATTTTCACGCACAACCATCTCTAGGGTTTACAGAGAATGGTCCGAAAAAGAAAAAAAATCCAGTGAGCGGCAGTTCTGTGGGCGGAAATGCCTTGTTGATGCCAGAGGTCAGAGGAGAATGGGCAGACTGGTTCGAGCTGATAGAAAGGCAACAGTGACTCAAATCGCCACCCGTTACAACCAAGGTAGGCCTAAGAGCATCTCTGAACGCACAGTGCGTCGAACTTTGAGGCAGATGGGCTACAGCAGCAGAAGACCACACCGGGTACCACTCCTTTCAGCTAAGAACAGGAAACTGAGGCTACAATTTGTACAAGCTCATCGAAATTGGACAGTAGAAGATTGGAAAAACGTTGCTTGATCTGATGAGTCTCGATATCTGCTGCGACATTCGGATGGTAGGGTCAGAATTTGGCGTAAACAACATGAAAGCATGGATCCATCCTGCCTTGTATGGAGCATCTTTGGGATGTGCAGCCGACAAATCTGCGGCAACTGTGTGATGCCATCATGTCAATATGGACCAAAATTTCTGAGGAATGCTTCCAGCACCTTGTTGAATCTATGCCACGAAGAATTGAGGCAGTTCTGAAGGCAAAAGGGGGTCCAACCCGTTACTAGCATGGTGTACCTAATAAAGTGGCCAGTGAGTGTATATATATATATATATATATATATATATATATATATATATATGTATATATACATATATACTGTACAGACCAAAAGTCTGGACACAACTTATCATTTAAAGATTTTTCATGACTATGAAAATTGTAAATTCACACTGAAGGCATCAGAACTATGAATTAACACATGTGGAATTATATACTTAACAAAAAAGTGTGAAACAACTGAAAATATGTCTTATATTCTAGGTTCTTCAAAGTAGCCACCTTTTGCTTTGATGACTGCTTTGCACACTCTTGGCATTCTCTTGATGAGCTTCAAGAGGTAGTCACCGAGAATGGTTTTCATTTCACAGGTGTGCCCTGTCAGGTTTAATAAGTGGGATTTCTTGCCTTATAAATGGGGTTGCGACCATCAGTTGTGTTGTGCAGAAGTCTGGTGAATAAACAGCTGATAGTCCTACTGAATAGACTGTTAGAATTTGTATTATGGCAAGAAAAAAGCAGCTAAGTAAAGAAAAACGAGTGGCCATCATTACTTTAAGAAAATGAAGGTCAGTCAGTCCAAAAAATTGGGAAAACTTTGAAAGTGTCCCCAATTACAGTGGCAAAAACCATCAAGCGCTACAAAGAAACTGGCTCACATGAGGACTGTGACAGGAAATTGCTGGTTTGTACAACAACTGTTAAGAGGAGACTTTGTGCAGCAGGCCTTCATGGTAAAATAGCTGCTAGGAAACCACTGCTAAGGACAGGCAACAAGCAGAAGAGACTTGTTTGGGCTAAAGAACAGAACAAATGGACATTAGACCTGTGGAAATCTGTGCTTTGGTCTGATGAGTCCAAATTTGAGAACTTTGGTTCCAACCACCATGTCTTTGTGCGAAGCAGAAAAGGTGAACGGATGGACTCTACATGCCTGGTTCACACCGTGAAGCATGGCGGAGGATGTGTGATGGTGTGGGGTTGCTTTGCTGGTGACACTGTTGGGGATTTATTCAAAATTAAAGGCATACTGAACCAGCATGGCTACCACAACATCTTGCAGCGGCATGCTATTCCATCCAGTTTGCATTTAGTTGGACCATCATTTATTTTTCAACAGGACAATGACCCCAAACACACCTCCAGGCTGTGTAAGGGCTATTTGACCAAGAAGGAGAGTGATAGGGTGCTATGTCAGATGACCTGGCCTCCACAGTCACCAGACCTGAACCCAATCGAGATGGTTTGGGGTGAGCTTGACCGCAGAGTGAAGGAAAAAGGGCCAACAAGTGCTAAGAATCTCTGGGATCTCCTTCAAGATTGTTGGAAGACCATCCCAGGTGACTACCTCTTGAAGCTCATCAAGAGAATGCTGAGAGTGTGCAAAGCAGTCATCAGAGCAAAAGGTGGCTACTTTGAAGAACCTAGAATATAAGACATATTTTCAGTTGTTTCACACTTTTTTGTTAAGTATATAATTCCACATGTGTTTAATCATAGTTTTGATGCCTTCAGTGTGAATGTACAATTTTCATAGTCATGAAAATACAGAAAAATCTTTAAATGAGAAGGTGTGTCCAAACTTTTGGTCCGTACTGTATATATATTTATTTATTTATATATATATATATATATATATATATATATATATATATATATATATATATATATATATATATAATATACATGCATTTATATATAAATATACGTATGTATATATATATATATATATATATATATATATATATATATATATATATATATATATATATGTGTGTGTGTGTGTGTGTGTGTAATAAAATAATGATTTCCTTATTCCTTAATTTATGTTTCTTGCATAACAACATATAGTAATTACTAGAGATGGGTAAATCGATCTTCATCCTCCCCGCTCTTTGCTTCCATGCTGTCATCCTCTTTCTGCCATTAAATATCCTGGCTTTTCACTATTTCTCAGGACTTCATGGTGCAGTCTTTGTGGTCAGTGCGCATGGTAAGGTCATCATAATGTGGTAACATGTGCTGCCACCTAACTACACGCAGTGTCCGACCCAGAAGCCCTGGTCCATAGTGAAAAGAACAGGAATACAACAGCAGAAAGAAGACTGAATAGTTGACAGCATGCAGTCGAGCTTCTGTAGAAATGAGTGATAAAGTATTAGGTTGTTTTTTTTCTACATCTTACATTTATTATACTCTGTGGTCTGGAGAGAGCAAAATAAGGAACATACAATTCTTGAAAAAATTTGGCAAAGCAGGCAAATTCGAATTCCAAATGATCCATTCATCATTAGTAATTGCTGTATTTTATAATGGAAAAGTTCATCTCTGAGAGGGAAAAAGGTTGCCTGACAGACATAGGTTGTTGGCTGTTTGCAGTTCCATTTACAAACTGTTTTTTTTTTTAGTTTAATGATTAAATGATTATTACTCCTACTTTATTAACTACAAAGGAGATCTGCATCTCCTCCTGAGGACAATTTTTAATTATCTGACTTTGTTACAAACAAGTCCCGTTTCACCATTTGCATATTTTAAGACCCTTTTCTTTGGTGTTTTGCAGCATTTGCTGCCAATTTCTTAAAAATAGTGTATATTGTCCATAAATTTTGAGCAAATTCAAAAATAATCATTATTTTGTCTTTAACCTTTTTTGCAACTATTTAGTGCAAAAAAGTTTCTCGGTTTCCAAAATGATGCATACATTTGCCACATAAAATTACTCCAGGGGCAGGCTGGAGTACATTTGTTACAAATTTTGCAACTTTTTGAAAAGACACAATTGATGAATCAGTAAAATTCATTTGGTAACCCTTAAATCCATCCCAGAGTGGTTGGCAAACTAAAAAAAAACCCTAATCTAAAGTAAACTTAAAAAAAGGCTCAAATAAAAGGCAAGCATAAGTAGAGCGCAAAAGAAGAAAAGAAAAAGACTAATAAACAGATGCAAATGTAATAATGAGTAAATTGCAAAAATTGTGCAAAAAAAAAAAATGCAAAGCTCACCAAACCTAAAGATCGGATTCATATGCGCAACTCACTTCTTCACATATTAACCCCTTCCCGACCTGTGACACAGCGTATGCGTCATGAAAGTCGGTGCCAATCCGACCTGTGACGCATATGCTGTGTCACAGAATGATCGCGTCCCTGCAGATCGGGTGAAGGGGTTAACTCCCATTTTACCCGATCTGCAGAGACAGGGGGAGTGGTACTTCAGCCCAGGGGGGGTGGCTTCACCCCCCCGTGGCTACGATCGCTCTGATTGGCTGTTGAAAGTGAAACTGCCAATCAGAGCGATTTGTAATATTTCACCTATGAAAATGGTGAAATATTACAATCCAACCATGGCCGATGCTGCAATAGCATCTGCCATGGCTGGAGACCCCGATCTGTCCCCACCCCACCCCATCGATCGCCCCCCCAGTCGCCCTTTTTGCCCCGATCTCCGTTCCGCTCCCCTCCTCCCTCCTGTCGGCTCCCCCGGTCCTCCTGTCCGCTCCCCAGGTCCTCCGATCCCCCCCCCGTGTTCCGGTCCCACCCCCCCATACTTACCTAGCTCCGATGTCCCTCCCGGTGTCCGGCCGTCTGCTTCATGGGCGCCGCCATCTTGGAAAATGGCGGGCGCATGCGCAGTGCGCCCGCCGAATCTGCCAGCCAGCAGATTCGTTCCTGCACATTTTGGTCGCTGTGATAAGTTCTATCACAGCGATCAAAATAAAAAAAATAGTAAATAAATCACCCCCTTTATCACCCCCATAGGTAGGGACAATAATAAAATACAGAAAATATAATTATTTTTGTTTTTCCATTAGGGTTAGGGTTAGGGGTAGGGTTAGGGTTAGGGGTAGGGTTAGGGGTAGGGTTGCACTTAGGGTTGCACTTAGGGTTGCACTTAGGGCTAGGGTTGCACTTAGGGTTGCACTTAGGGTTGCACTTAGGGCTAGGGTTGCACTTAGGGTTGCACTTAGGGTTGCACTTAGGGTTGCACTTAGGGCTAGGGTTGCACTTAGGGCTAGGGTTGCACTTAGGGTTGCACTTAGGGTTGCACTTAGGGCTAGGGTTGCACTTAGGGTTGGACTTAGGGTTGGACTTAGGGTTGCACTTAGGGTTGCACTTAGGGTTGCACTTAGGGCTAGGGTTGCACTTAGGGTTGCACTTAGGGTTGCACTTAGGGCTAGGGTTGCACTTAGGGTTGCACTTAGGGTTGCACTAAGGGCTAGGGTTGCACTTAGGGCTAGGGTTGCACTTAGGGTTGCACTTAGGGTTGCACTTAGGGCTAGGGTTGCACTTAGGGCTAGGGTTGCACTTAGGGTTGCACTTAGGGTTGCACTTAGGGCTAGGGTTGCACTTAGGGCTAGGGTTGCACTTAGGGTTGCACTTAGGGCTAGGGTTGCACTTAGGGTTGCACTTAGGGTTGCACTTAGGGCTAGGGTTGCACTTAGGGCTAGGGTTGCACTTAGGGTTAGAATTAGGGTTAGAATTAGGGTTAGAATTAGGCTATGTGCACACGGTGCGGATTTGGCTGCGGATCCGCAGCGGATTGGTCGCTGCGGATTCGTATCAGTTTTCCATCACGTTTACAGTACCACGTAAACCTATGGAAAACCAAATCCGCTGTGCCCATGGTGCGGAAAATACAGCGCGGAAACGCTGCGTTGTATTTTCCGCAGCATGTCAATTCTTTGTGCAATTCCGCAGCGTTTTACACCTGCTCCATAATAGGAATCCGCAAGTGAAATCCACACAAAAAACACTGGAAATCCGCGGTAAATCCGCAGGTAAAGCGCAGTGCGTTTTACCTGCAGATTTTTCAAAAACTGCGGAAAAATCCACACAAATCCGCAACGTGAGCACATAGCCTTAGGGTTGGAATTAGGGGTAAGACTAGGGTTAGGGGTGTGTTGGGGTTAGGGTTGTGGTTAGGGTTGGGATTAGAGTTAGGGATGTGTTGGGGTTAGTGTTGGAGTTAGAATTGAGGGGTTTCCACTTTTTAGGCACATCAGGGGGTCTCCAAACGCGACACGGCGCCACCATTGATTCCAGCCAATCTTGCGTTGACAAAGTAAAATGGTGCTCTCTCCCTTCCGAGCCCCGACGTGTGCCCAAACAGTGCTTTACCCCCACATATGGGGTACCAGCGTACTCAGGAGAAACTGATCAACAACTTTTGGGGTCCAATTTCTCCTGTAACCCTTGGGAAAATAAAAAATTGCGGGCTAAAATATTATTTTTGAGGAAAGAAAAATGATTTTTTATTTTCACGGCTCTGCATTATAAACTTCTGTGAAGCACTTGGGGGTTCAAAGTGTCACCACACATCTAGATAAGTTCCCTTGGGGGTTTAGTTTCCAAAATGGGGTCACTTGTGGGGAGTTTCTACTGTTTAGGCACATCAGGGGCTCTGCAAACGCAACGTGATGCCCGCAGAGCATTCCATCAAAGTCTGCATTTCAAAACGTCACTACTTCACTTCCGAGCTCCGGCATGTGCCCAAACAGTGGTTTACCCCCACATATGGGGTATCACCGTACTCAGGAGAAACTGGACAACAACTCTTGGGGTCAAATTTCTTCTGTTACCCCTGGGAAAATAAAAAAAATCAGGGCTAAAAAAAATTTTTGAGGAAAGAAAACGTATTTATTATTTTCACGGCTCTGCGTTATAAACTTCTGTGAAGCACTTGGGGGTTCAAAGTGCTCACCACACATCTAGATTAGTTCCTTGGGAGGTCTAGTTTCCAAAATGGGGTCACTTATGGGGAAGCTCCAATGTTTAGGCACACAGGGGCCCTCCAAACGCGACATGGTGTCCGCTAATGATTGGAGCTAATTTTCCATTCAAAAAGCCAAATGGCGTGCCTTCCCTTCCAAGCCCTGCCGTGCACCCAAACAGTGGTTTACCCCCACATATGGGGCATCATCGTACTCAGGCCAAACTGGACAACAACATTTGGGGTCCAATTTCTCCTGTTACCCTTGGGAAAATAAAAAATTCTGGGCTAAAATTCATTTTTGAGGAAAGAAAAATTATTTTTTATTTTCATGGCTCTGCGTTATAAACTTCTGTGAAGCACTTGTTGGTTTAAAGTGCTCACTATGCATCTAGATAAGTTCCTTGGGGGGTCTAGTTTCCAAAATGGGGTCACTTGTGGGGGAGCTCCAATGTTTAGGCACACAGGGGCTCTCCAAACGCGACATGGTGTCCGCTAACGATTGGAGCTACTTTTCCATTCAAAAAGTCAAATGGCGCGCCTTCCCTTCCGAGCCTTGCCATGCGCCCAAACAGTGGTTTACCCCCACATATGAGGTATCTGCGTACTCAGGAGAAATTGCCCAACAAATTTTACGATCCATTTTATCCTGTTGCCCATGTGAAAATTAAAAAATTGAGGCTAAAAGAATTTTTTTGTGAAAAAAAAGTACTTTTTCATTTTTACGGATCAATTTGTGAAGCACCTGAGGGTTTAAAGTGCTCACTATGCATCTAGATAAGTTCCTTGGGGGGTCTCCTTTCCAAAATGAGGTCACTTGTGGGGAAGCTCCAATGTTTAGTCACACAGGGGCTCTCCAAACGCGACATGGTGTCCGCTAACGATGGAGATAATTTTTCATTCAAAAAGTCAAATGGCGCTCCTTCCCTTCCGAGACTTACCATGTGCCCAAACAGTGGTTTACCCCCACATGTGAGGTATCAGTGTACTCAGGAGAAATTGCCCAACAAATTTTAGGATCCATTTTATCCTGTTGCCCATGTGAAAATTAAAAAATTGAGGCTAAAATAATTTTTTTGTGAAAAAAAAGTACTTTTTCATTTTTACGGATCAATTTGTGAAGCACCTGGGGGTTTAAAGTGCTCACTATGCATCTAGATAAGTTCCTTGGGGTGTCTAGTTTCCAAAATGGGGTTACTTGTGGGGGAGCTCCAATGTTTAGGCACACGGGGGCTCTCCAAACGCGACATGGTGTCCGCTAACGATGGAGATAATTTTTCATTCAAAAAGTCAAATGGCGCTCCTTCCCTTCCGAGACTTACCATGTGCCCAAACAGTGGTTTACCCCCACATGTGAGGTATCAGTGTACTCAGGAGAAATTGCCCAACAAATTTTAGGATCCATTTTATCCTGTTGCCCATGTGAAAATTAAAAAATTGAGGCTAAAATAATTTTTTTGTGAAAAAAAAGTACTTTTTCATTTTTACGGATCAATTTGTGAAGCACCTGGGGGTTTAAAGTGCTCAGTATGCATCTAGATAAGTTCCTTGGGGTGTTTAGTTTCCAAAATGGGGTTACTTGTGGGGGAGCTCCAATGTTTAGGCACACGGGGGCTCTCCAAACGCGACATGGTGTCCGCTAATGATGGAGATAATTTTTGATTCAAAAAGTCAAATGGCGCTCCTTCCCTTCCGAGACTTACCATGTGCCCAAACAGTGGTTTACCCCCACATGTGAGGTATCAGTGTACTCAGGAGAAATTGCCCAACAAATTTTAGGATCCATTTCATCCTGTTGCCCATGTGAAAATTAAAAAATTGAGGCTAAAATAATTTTTTTGTGAAAAAAAGTACTTTTTCATTTTTACGGATCAATTTGTGAAGCACCTGGGGGATTAAAGTGCTCACTATGCATCTAGATAAGTTCCTTGGGGTGTCTAGTTTCCAAAATGGGGTCACTTGTGGGGGAGCTCCAATGTTTAGGCACACGGGGGCTCTCCAAACGCGACATGGTGTCTGCTAAAGATTGGAGCCAATTTTTCATTCAAAAAGTCAAATGGCGCTCCTTCCCTTCCGAGTTCTGCCGTGCGCCCAAACAGTGGTTTACCCCCACATATGAGGTATCAGCGTACTCAGAACAAATTGGACAACAACTTTCGTGGTCCAGTTTCTCCTTTTACCCTTGGGAAAATAAAAAAATTGTTGCTAAAAGATCATTTTTGTGACTAAAAAGTTAATTGTTAATTTTTTCCTTCCATGTTGCTTCTGCTGCTGTGAAACACCTGAAGGGTTAATAAACTTCTTGAATGTGGTTTTGAGCACCTTGAGGGGTGCAGTTTTTAGAATGGTGTCACTTTTGGGTATTTTCAGCCATATAGAACCCTCAAATTGACTTCAAATGTGAGGTGGTCCCTAAAAAAATGGTTTTGTAAATTTTGTTGTAAAAATGAGAAATCACTGGTCAAATTTTAACCCTTATAACTTCCTAGCAAAAAAAAATGTTGTTTCCAAAATTGTGCTGATGTAAAGTAGACATGTGGGAAAAGTTATTTATTAACTATTTTGTGTCACATAACTCTCTGGTTTAACAGAATAAAAATTCAAAATGTGAAAATTGCTAAATTTTCAAAATTTTCGCCAAATTTCCATTTTTTTCACAAATAAACGCAGAAATTATCGACCTAAGTTTACCACTATCATGAAGCCCAATATGTCACGAAAAAACAATCTCAGAATTGCTACGATCCGTTGAAGCGTTCCCGAGTTATTACCTCACAAAGGGACACTGGTCAGAATTGCAAAAAACGGCAAGGTCATTAAGGCCAAAATAGGCTGGGTCATGAAGGGGTTAAGGTGGATTTAACTACTAGAGTTAAGTGGATCTGACAAGATTAGAATTCACCAAGTCACACGATTTTTCTTGGCAAATTTGATTTGCAAAGAAGTTATTATCTGCAAATTGAATGTCACTTATTGCTCTGGTTGGTCTGTCAAAACAAATATGAAATGCCGCAGATCTACATATATTATGAAATCGACATTTTTGGGGGCTGAGACACTTAAATGTTTGTTTAGAGATGCTAAATTTTATTAAAGTGTTTCAAATGTTTATGGGTCATATCAGTGTGAACAGTGTAAAAATTTGTTTGAAAAAGAAAACATTTTAACAAATGTGCTACCACGTTGGGTTAGTATTGGATTTTCTCCCATTGTTTATAGTTTTATAGCAAGCGATTACACACAGTTGCATTGCTCAACATGACATTGCTAGATTTGTCACAAGACTATTTGTGCATTTATACATGCTATTTTGCATTTCAGGTCTTCTGTGCTTCATTATTGGAATAACATTAATTGTTTTACATTGGTGTGTTCCTGAAAAATTGAAGTTATTTTTTGATGCTATTGAGGAGGATGAAGAAGAGTTAACGTCAAGACCCTGTGATAATGGATACTGTCACAATAATTTAGCTTTTGAGCAAGTATGATTGCAAGGAATTGCCAAACATTTCATGGACTATTATTATGGGAATTAACTTTCAAAAATTTAGTGCAATCACACAACGCAACCTAAAGTTTGGCGTGGAATATTTCCCTATTATGCACAAACTGCCAGAAAAAGATAAAGAAATGAATGGACCAATCGTCATCAATCTTCAAGTGTATAAAGTCACTTGTAGTATCTGGATCTATATGGACATTTCATACTTAGATAATGCACTAAATGCCAGGAAATTGTTTACCATAGATATTTATTATGAGATTAAAGTGAAGTATTTAAGACCAAGAAATACTGAAAAAAACACATTTTTGGCTAATTATTTATATTAGTCATGTTTTGTAAATAATTTAATAAATACATGTATTTTTTGGAACAAAACTTGAAAAACATACTTTATTGCATACTATTATATATGTATGTCATTACTTTATGTTATATTTCTTTATTCTGTTCCCCCACTAAAAAAGGTGATAATTTAAAGATTAAGATAAAAAGAGTAGAACATACAGTATCTAATATATAATTGCCTAGAATACTACTTCCTGCAATTTGTGCCAACTTCCGTGGCTTTGTCCGGAGCTAATGTCCGGAGATAATGTTCGGAGCTAATGTCCGGAGCTAATGTCCGGAGCTAATGTCCGGAGATTAATTGCCTAGAATACTACTTCCTGCAATTTGTGCCAACTTCCGTGGCTTTGTCCGGAGCTAATGTCCGGAGCTAATGTCCGGAGATAAGTGACGTCACCAGTGTCCTACACCCAGGCAGAGCACAGGGGCCCCAGGCAGCATATGGGGCCCCAGGCAGAGCACAGGGGCCCCAGGCAGCATATGGGGCCTCAGGCAGAGCACAGTGGTCCCAGGTAGAGCACAGGGGCCCCAGGCAGCCTATGGGGCCCCAGGCAGAGCACAGGGGCCCCAGGCAGCATATGGGGCCCCAGGCAGAGCACAGGGGCCCCAGGCAGCATATGGGGCCCCAGGCAGAGCACAGTGGCCCCAGGCAGAGCACAGGGGCCCCAGGCAGCATATGGGGCCCCAGGCAGAGCACAGTGGTCCCAGGCAGAGCACAGGGGCCCCAGGCAGCCTATAGGGCCCCAGGCAGAGCACAGTGGCCCCAGGCAGAACATGGGGCCCCAGGCAGAGCACAGGGGCCCCAGGCAGAGCACAGGGGCCCCAGGCAGCATATGGGGCCCCAGGCAGAGCACAGGGGCCCCAGGCAGCATATGGGGCCCCAGGCAGAGCACAGTGGCCCCAGGCAGAGCACAGGGGCCCCAGGCAGAACATGGGGCCCCAGGCAGAGCACAGGGGCCCCAGGCAGAGCACAGGGGCCCCAGGCAGCATATGGGGCCCCAGGCAGAGCACAGGGGCCCCAGGCAGCATATGGGGCCCCAGGCAGAGCACAGTGGCCCCAGGCAGAGCACAGGGGCCCCAGGCAGCATATGGGGCCCCAGGCAGAGCACAGGGGCCCCAGGCAGCATATGGGGCCCCAGGCAGAGCACAGTGGCCCCAGGCAGAGCACAGGGGCCCCAGGCAGCATATGGGGCCCCAGGCAGAGCACAGTGGTCCCAGGCAGAGCACAGGGGCCCCAGGCAGCCTATGGGGCCCCAGGCAGAGCACAGTGGCCCCAGGCAGAACATGGGGCCCCAGGCAGAGCACAGGGGCCCCAGGCAGAGCACAGGGGCCCCAGGCAGCATATGGGGCCCCAGGCAGAGCACAGGGGCCCCAGGCAGCATATGGGGCCCCAGGCAGAGCACAGTGGCCCCAGGCAGAGCACAGGGGCCCCAGGCAGAACATGGGGCCCCAGGCAGAGCACAGGGGCCCCAGGCAGAGCACAGGGGCCCCAGGCAGCTTATGGGGCCCCAGGCAGAGCACAGTGGCCCCAGGCAGAACATGGGGCCCCAGGCAGAGCACAGGGGCCCCAGGCAGCATATGGGGCCCTAGGCAGAGCACAGTGGCCCCAGGCAGAGCACAGGGGCCCCAGGCAGAACATGAGGCCCCAGGCAGAGCACAGGGGCCCCAGGCAGAGCACAGGGGCCCCAGGCAGCATATGGGGCCCCAGGCAGAGCACAGGGGCCCCAGGCAGCATATGGGGCCCCAGGCAGAGCACAGTGGCCCCAGGCAGAGCACAGGGGCCCCAGGCAGAACATGGGGCCCCAGGCAGAGCACAGGGGCCCCAGGCAGAGCACAGGGGCCCCAGGCAGCATATGGGGCCCCAGGCAGAGCACAGGGGCCCCAGGCAGCATATGGGGCCCCAGGCAGAGCACAGTGGTCCCAGGCAGAGCACAGGGGCCCCAGGCAGCTTATGGGGCCCCAGGCAGAGCACAGTGGCCCCAGGCAGAACATGGGGCCCCAGGCAGAGCACAGGGGCCCCAGGCAGCATATGGGGCCCCAGGCAGAGCACAGTGGCCCCAGGCAGAGCACAGGGGCCCCAGGCAGAACATGGGGCCCCAGGCAGAGCACAGGGGCCCCAGGCAGCATATGGGGCCCCAGGCAGAGCACAGGGGCCCCAGGCAGCATATGGGGCCCCAGGCAGAGCACAGTGGCCCCAGGCAGAGCACAGGGGCCCCAGGCAGAACATGGGGCCCTAGGCAGAGCACAGGGGCCCCAGGCAGAGCACAGGGGCCCCAGGCAGCATATGGGGCCCCAGGCAGAGCACAGGGGCCCCAGGCAGGATATGGGGCCCCAGGCAGAGCACAGCGATATTTTGGACCACTGTACGGTGTTTCAGACCCCCTGTGTGATGTCTGGGGCCCTGTTCTTAAGTATATTAAAGATTAAAGTAACGTATATTAAAGTATATTATAGATCAAATTTGACACGTTTATGAGCACCATTGAGTGATATACTCAAGAATGACATAATTTTTCAACATTTTATGGTTTCAAACTGTAAACACTCAGAGTTTTTTTTACTTCAACCAGAAAACCTTAACGGTTCATAAAAAACTTGACTGTTCAGGATATGATAAAAGTCATAGTATTCTGAATCTTTAACTTATAAAGATACCTTTACATGGGGTGATTATTGGTTCCAGAGAGGCTTTTGGCCGATAATCGTACACATGGCTGGTGACAGGACAATCTAATATATAATTGCCTAGAATACTACTTCCGGCAATTTGTGCAGACTTCCGTGGCTTTGTCCGGAGATAATGTCCGGAGATAAGTGACGTCACCAGCGTCCTACACCCGCTCAGGGTGGACAAAGATATATGCCTTCGTGGTGCATGGCACTTTTCTGATTGGTTGCCGCCTGCCGCGAGCGACCAATCAGAAATGTGCCGTACTGTGACACACTCCGCCCGCCATTTTGGTGTGATTTTTGAATTTTTACCTCACAGCAAGTTTCTACTGCGTGGAGGCGGTCCCAGTGACGTCGCTCTTCAAGCTCCTGCCGAATTTCGTCAAAAAAATGATAATACCATTTACCAAAACTATATATATTTAGTTGTGAAGTGGTTCAGTGACATTTTCACACCAATTTTGAACTTTTGTTTGGTGTTTTCTCCATATACTGCCTATTATTCACTGACTGTTATACTGAGAGACTGCCGTTTATTAACCTCTTCTTTGCCACACTGGGTATATTGCTCTATTATTTGCCACATAAGGACATTGTCCATTATTGCCCAGCAATTTCTCTGCAATATAAACTGCCTATTTATTAATATCTGTATTCCTGCAAAGAACTATTGCCTATTATTAACTGGCTATTTTCCTACTACCTGACACTGCCTCTTATTAACCTGTTGTTAGCCACCACCACGCTTAAAGCTGTTTAGCTTAGCCAACATGAGCTCTAATAGTAAGGATACTAATGACACAGAGCCCAAAGCTGCTGATGGCGCACGTAATATTAGGTCTGATATAAAGTATACTAATAATGCAGAGCAAAAAGACGCCGATGCCGCACGTAAGCGTAAACAGCGTGCTAACAAGAGTACAGAGGATAGATGCAAGCGCCTGGACACTGTTAAGTATAGTAATGACACAGAGTCCAAAGCTGCTGATGGCGCACGTAAGATCAGGTCTGATATAAAGTATGGTAATGATGCAGAGCGAAAAGCCGCCGATGCCGCACGTAAGCGTAAACAGCGTGTTAACAAGAGTACAGAGGATAGATGCAAGTGCCTGGATACTGTTAAGTATACTAATGACACAGAGTCCAAAGCTGCTGATGGCGCACGTAAGATCAGGTCTGATATAAAGTATGGTAATGATGCAGAGCGAAAAGCCGCCGATGCCGCACGTAAGCGCAAACAGCGTGTTAACAAGAGTACAGAGGATAGATGCAAGCGCCTGGATACTGTTAAGTATACTAATGACACAGAGTGTAAAGCTGCTGATGGCGCACGTAAGATCAGGTCTGATATAAAGTATGGTAATGATGCAGAGCGAAAAGCCGCCGATGCCACACGTAAGCGCAAATAGCGTGTTAACAAGAGTACAGAGGATAGATGCAAGCGCCTGGATACTGTTAAGTATACTAATGACAGAGTCCAAAGCTGCTGATGGTGCACGTAAGATCAGGTCTGATATAAAGTATGGTAATGATGCAGAGCGAAAAGCCGCCGATGCTGCATGTAAGCGCAAACAGCGTGCTAACAAGAGTACAGAGGATAGATGCAAGCGCCTGGACACTGTTAAGTATACTAATGACACAGAGCCCAAAGCTGCTGATGGCGCACGTAACATCAGGTCTGATAATAAGTATACCAATTACGCACAGCGAAAAGACACCGATGCTGCACGTAAGCGCAAACAGCGTGCTAACAAGAGTACAGAGGATAGATGCAAGCGCCTGGACACTGTTAAGTATACTAATGACACAGAGCCCAAAGCTGCTGATGGCGCACGTAACATCAGGTCTGATAATAAGTATACCAATGACGCAGAGCGAAAAGCCGCCGATGCCGCACGTAAGCGCAAACAGTGTGCTAACGAGACTACAGAGGACAGACAGAAGCGCCTGGACACTGTTAATGCTGCTTGCGATAAACGCATTACTAATGAGTCTTTTGAGGACAAAACTAATCGATTAAGTAATAAAGCTGCTGCTGCACGCTCTCAACGTTGCAAACATAATATTTCCACGTCCTCAGTCATAGATTCTGCCCACAATACAGCTTCTTTGTCTCCATTCATAGAATGTGTGCAGCCTGAAGCTCCTTTAACCGTTGGTAAATCTGCACGTAAGTGCAAACACTGTCCTACTTACACTCCAAATGATAAACGCCGTCGCCTGTACACCGTTAAGTCTGCTTATAAGACATGCTTCACACTTGACTCTTCTAAGGCAACAAACAAACCATTACCAAATGCAGCTGGTGCACGCCGTGAACGGCGCAAAAAAAACGCTTGCACCTCCATATTAATAAACCCTGACCACGATACACCTTCCAACTCCTCAGTGATTGAATCTGTGGACAGTGAAGATCCTCTACCAGGTCCACGCTTTATATATGTTGGCTTAAAGAAACATTCCAATGCTCCGTTACCACAACCTGTACCTCAACATCCTACAGGTTTTACTAATGATGACAGTACCATAGTAGAACACTCCTGTGGTCCTATGAACTATTTATGTGAACATTGTCAAGCATTACATTTTAATGCTGAGATACCAGCAGATAAAAATTTTAGTCTGTGTTGTCACAAGAGTAAAGTGCATATACCTATACCCCAATATCCCGAGGTCTTTAAACGATTGCTGACAGGGGAGAGTGAGTTCAGTAAAAATCTCATGGAAAATATTCGTAGTATTAACAGCTCATTTGCTTTCGCCTCCATGGGTGCCAATATATCCCCTCCACCTGGACATGGCCCTTACTGTTTCCGTATACATGGACAAATATATCATCATACTGGAACCCTACATCCCAGTGATGATCAAGTTGCAGCTTATGCCCAACTGTATATTTTGGATACCGCTACCGCGAATGAACAACGTTTAAACTGTGAACAAAATCAAAAATGTCATCCCACTTTGATGAGTATAATTGCTCTTCAGTTAGACAATGTGAATCCCTTTGTTGCTGCCTACAAAATGTTACGAGATGTGGAACATGAAGAACATCTTAAAGCTGAAGCTAATGGCACTCTCATGCCAAATATCATCATGGCCCTTAAACAAGATCGGAATCAAGCCTCGCCGATATAATAATCCAACTGTCAATGAAGTTGCTGTCGTATTTGAAAATGACAATGGAGAGCCACCATTTAATCGTGATATTTTAATACATTTACAACCGGACCCCAAAAATCCTTTGGCGCCAAGAACACAACAGGTCAGCATTCTACACAGTAATTTAGATGCTTTACTCTATCCTTTATTTTTCCCTTACGGAGACAAGGGCTGGCATGATGGCCTCAAGCAACAAGGGCAAAGTCCACGCAGAGTTACACAACTGCAATATTACTGCTATGTGCTGTCTGTCCGTAATCAGTTTAATCCACTCCTGAATGGTGGCAAACTCACTCAGCAGTACTTAGTGGATGCTTATGTGAAAATCGAGGCAAATCGCCTAAATTATATCCGTCAACACCAAAAGGATTTGAAAGTAGAGGATTATTGTGTACTCCAGGAACATCTCCAGAAAAAATCCATTGAGAAGGGCATCCCCATTGGAAAAACGGTCATTTTACCATCTTCGTTTGAAGGCAGTCCCAGGAATATGCAGCAGCGGTACCAGGATGCCATGGCTATTGTGACTAAATATGGTCGTCCTGATCTATTCATCACCATGACCTGTAATCCGAAATGGAATGAGATTACTGAGAATTTGGAACCTTGGCAGCGTGTGGAACATAGACCTGATTTGGTGGCACGTGTTTTCAAAATAAAACTGGAAGCACTTTTAAAAGACATTAACAACGGATTATTTGGGAAAGTTTGCGCTATGGTTCATGTAATTGAATTTCAAAAACGTGGCCTTCCACACGCTCACATTTTGATTATTCTGGACAGCAACTCCAAATTAAGGACTGAGGAGGACATAGAAAATACAGTGTGGGCTGAAATTCCCAATCCTACCCACTACCCTCAGCTCCAAAAAATTGTTCTCCAACATATGATTCTTGGTCCGTGTGGAGAACACAACCCAAATTCTCCCTGTATGGATCTGGGGAAGTGTACAAAAGGTTTCCCTAAAGATTTGCAACCAAGAACCATCATAGCTAAGGACGCCTATCCTACTTATCGCAGACACTTTGGCCCATCTTTTCAACACCATTCTAACATGATTGACAATTCGTGGGTGGTTCCATATAATCCGTTCCTGCTATTAAAATACAAGTGCCATATAAATGTCGAAGTTTGTGGTTCCATTCAGGCTGTGAAATATTTATTTAAATACGTCTACAAAGGACATGATAAAGCCAATCTTGAAATCTGCCAGACTAACATCCAACATGATGAAACACACCAATTCATGGATTCAAGATATGTCAGTGCACCAGAGGCAGCTTGGCGAATATTCTCATATCCAATGCATAAACAATCTCATAGTATCATTCGCCTTGCTGTACATCTACCGCATTCTCAGCCACTCTATTTTCATGAGGATGACTCTATTGGAAACATCAAACAAAAGCTCCATCAAAATTCTACACTTATGGCCTACTTCAAGCTTAATCAGAACGACCATCATGCTCATATTTATTTATACCGTGAAATTCCCAAAAACTATGTTTGCAAAGAAGGTTCTTGGGAAGTTAGAAAGCGAGCAGGTGGTTCTGTGATTGGACGAATGTATACTGTCAGTGTGAAAGACCAAGAACGCTACTATTTAAGATTGTTATTGTTACATGTCAAAGGTGCAACCAGTTTTGACAGCATAAAAACTGTACACGGAGTCACACATGAAACCTTCAAAGATGCGGCATTAGCTCTTGGCTTACTATTTGATGATAGTCTGTGGAGAAATACATTACTTGATGCCAGTATTCTCAACATGCCAGCACAGCTACGTGACATGTTTGCCTACATTTGTATTTTTGGTCCTCCAGCTAAACCTCGGGACTTATGGGATGAATTTAAGGAACACTTTGTAGAAGACTACTGCTATGCATACCACTCCGACACTCTGGAGTGTGTCAATTGTGAAGGCTATGCTATGACAGATGTCCAACATGTTCTTAAAGCTCATGGCAAAACTTATACTGATTTTAATTTGCCACGTCCAGTCAAGAAACAACACCTCCTCCCACAGTATGATAAAGATTATGAGTTATCAGCAGCTGCTGAAATGAAAGCTACTCTAAATGAGGACCAACTTTTTGCTTTTGATGCTATCACTCAAGCTTTAGAAGACACTAATTCTACAGCAAAGTGTTTTTTCCTTGATGGTCCTGGTGGCAGCGGAAAAACGTACCTATATCATCTACTCCTACATCAGCTAAGAGGACAAGGAGACATTGTGTCACCTGCTGCCACTACTGGAATTGCCGCCAACTTGCTACAAGGTGGACGAACCATTCATTCTCTTTATGGGATTCCAATTCCTGTGAATGAAACATCTGTTTCCAGGATTAAGAATGATACCGATGCAGCAAAAGATTTGCACAGCACTAAACTTTTTATTATTGATGAGTGCACAATGCTATCCAAATATGCATTGCATGTCATTGATAGAGTTTTACGTGATGTCATGACAACAAATGTAGCTCACAAAGAAAAAACACCGTTTGGAGGTAAAGTGATTGTTTTTGGAGGCGACTTTAGACAATGTCTTCCTGTCATCCCTCATGGGACAAGAACTGATGTTGTAGAGAGCTGTATAAAATATTCACAACACTGGCAACATTTTACTCGCCTGCCACTTATTAACAACATGCGCTCCATTGATCCTCACTACAGCAGTTGGTTGCTTCAACTGGGAAATGGTGAACTATCTAATGAACATAACCTTGGAGATGATGTAATTGAAATTCCTCCAGACATGGTATGCACTGGCTCTTTAATAATTGAAATTTTTGGAGATAATCTTTGTATTGATGTGAATGACACCGAAAGCATAAATACAGCTGCATCTCATGCAATTTTATGTCCAAAAAATGAGGACGTTGAGAAAGTCAATTCCCAAGTCATGGATTTATTGATAGGTGAATATACTGAATATATCAGTGATGATTCCATCGATCCTGATGAAGCTGATGACCTCGATCAATACCCACTTGAGTTTTTGAATTCACTAACACCAACTGGAATGCCTTCACATCGGCTGAAACTTAAAATTGGCACCATTGTCATGTTATTACGTAATCTGAACACGAACAAAGGTCTCTGCAATGGTACGCGGCTCATTGTCACTGCCTTACATGCCAATATCATACTGGCTAAAGTAATTAGTGGGTCAGCAGCAGGAAATGTGGTATTCATTCCACGAATTGATTTGTGTCCATCAGAGACTGGATTACCTTTTAAATTAAGACGGAGACAATTTCCTATCAAGCCCGCATTTGCAATGACCATAAATAAATCTCAAGGCCAGACCCTCCATCGAGTTGGCATTTATCTACCAGAACCTGCTTTTGCCCATGGTCAATTGTATGTTGCTTTTTCCAGGGTGAAGCAATGTTGCAATGTGAGGGTTAAAGTGGTTAATACACCACTTCAAGGACAATTATTGGCTGATAGTACTAAAGTCTTCACACGTAATATTATCTACAAAAATATTTTACTTTAAAGTTACTTTTCTTTTTTTTCATTATTCAGTTTTTCTAATAACATAGACAGCAATAGGCAAATTCTATGTATAGAGATAAGGAAAAAAAACAAAAACAAAAAAAAATTAGTGTAGCCATAGACATATAGATTTTAAGTACTTATGTAGGAAATACGTATATAACATACGCACTCATTAGCATATAGGGTTAATAACTCTATATCATATCTACATAAATTTAGAAATATGATATATCAATACATATTTTTATAGGTAAGTAGAACACACATTAAGTACAAGATGTAAGATGTGTATCATCCAAATGCCTGTATTTGGTGATAGGAACCTGTATTTGAAGCTCCAGCAGTATAGCTGCTGAGAGATTTCATTTTGTTTTTAAAAAGGGTGAGGTTTTTGTGAACAGGTAAGAGACGGGTGGGATGGCTGTTCACACACATCTCTATCTCCAGGTGTATTCTGTACATAGAAATAGATATATAGATAGGTACATATTTAGATAGATAGGGAAAGAATAGAGATTTTGCTTTCACATCAACATTTTTCTGCTATTTGGAGAATTTATGGTGGAAAAAAGGCTATTTCTGCACTTCCTGCCTAAGGGCTGACCCACGCCACTCTTGCTGTAAGTTGCATGCAATGTATACGGAATTTGTACTTCACTTGCGGCAGGTGCGGCACATGTGGTTTCTGCAGTGTTTTTGTTGTGGCTGCATTTAATGCAATTGTCGAAGCCGCGTTTGCCGCATTTACTGCAAGTTAACTCCAAGCTTCATCTACATTGCATGGCACTTACTGAAAGTGTGTTGTAGATCAGTTCTTTGGTGCCAAGTGTGGAAGTTGTATTGTTTTTAACATTACTTCTGCAAATATCAGAAATATGCAGATGTGAAAGAGGTTTGAGTATTAAGAAATAGGAATCAGTTAGTTAGGACCCATCAGTTCAAAGGCTACCGTGACGTGGTTGATGGGCATGCTTATATTAGCCCATCGGTGTACTATGAACGTTGATTTCTTAAATTTTACACTTCTGTAAAAATAAACACAAAAAATTTGGATACACAAAAAGGCTTTTATTTCTGTTGTACCTATTAGAATTATTTAAAATGAAGGCTTAGCTAAGCCCAAGAGATGATTAAAAACGTTTCATACCAACCCATCAGATGTAAAATTACTGTGAAAATACCTGATGGGCACACAAGTATGCGCCAGTATGGGTACTAAGAGCTTTTCCACATAATAATGAAATATTTTAAAATGTCATAGAACATACCAATATACATAGTTATTGATACATATTATTTATTATTTACATTATTGTTCTTAAGCAAAGAACCGTTGTTGTGGCATTTGCCACAAGACGCAATGTTGTTGTCTGATGTCTTTCATCACTCCCCTCATAAGCATGTTCATGGATCCTGTGTAACTGTACCTTAAATAACAAGAATTGTCAAGAGCTGGTGAGTGCAGCCATTTTTTGTTCTTTCTTACTATTATTTATTAATTGTATTAATCTTACATTTGAATAAATAAAGTATATATGGATTCTAGACTCCCGATTCTTTAGAATCGGGCTGCCATCTAGTAATCCATAAAATCCCTTGCCAAATGCTTGCACTTTATAAGACACCTTTGTCATTTTATAAAGTTTTAAGAACTGTATGCATATTCTGCCAATTATGTCCTAAAAAGTGACTATTGGAGACAAAAGCATGAATAGGGTCTTACCAATGGGGTTTAATGGTGTGTAATCAGATTGCACTCACCTGATATTTCTCAAAAAAAGGGCATGTATAACTCGATAAAGTTGACAGCTGCTGCAAATCCACGGGTCAGACCAGTGACCAAATCGAGAACATTAAAAATGGAAATTTGTGGATAACATCCGTGCTGCTGAAAAATTAGGAATACAGGCGTATTGAAGATAAAAGATGATGGTTTATTCTCAATTTCTGGACACTTGTCGTATCTCCTGAGGAAGAAGCCCTATTGACTATGAAACACGTTGAGAATAAACCACCATCTTTTATCTTCAATATGCCTGGATTCCTAATTATTATGTGCTGGAATTCTAGTCATGATGAGTAATCACTTGAATGATACATAAAATAGTCACTTAAATTGTAAAACTGGCGGTGTAAGGTTTCTCCTAGTGGAGCGTGACATG
Organism: Ranitomeya variabilis; assembly: GCF_051348905.1. NCBI lineage: Eukaryota > Metazoa > Chordata > Amphibia > Anura > Dendrobatidae > Ranitomeya > Ranitomeya variabilis. The sequence continues at coordinate 243,002,356 of NC_135236.1, read as the reverse complement.
CCTGGCATGCCAGTGTGAGGAGGCTTAAAATCCCTTCAATACTTCTACTCTTCTCTGGAAAATAAATATGTAAATTGCCTCTTCAAAGAGAAAAGGGACTAGAACTCTAGTGCCGCCTATTGGAAATAGAAATCCTAAGTCATGTGACAAGGCTCATCGAAAGGTCGATATTCATTTTTAGGATTGCTACTTCCAATAGTTGGCACTCAAGTTCTAATCCTCTTCCTTTATGAAGAGGCAATTTGCATATTAAATTATAAAAAGAATAAATTAATCTAATTGCTAAAAAAGGGATTTTAAACCATTGTTTTAATTTTTATTTCATAAATCAATAGTACACATGAAAACAAGCAACTTTGTAATACATCTTATCAGAGAAATCAGTCATTATCAAAATTCTCAATTCTGAGGTAAATGTAATCAGTGAAGACAGGCTTTCCCGTTACTGAGATAGAAGATGGCAGTTGCAATGCAGACAATTCTATCTAGCTGGGAGGAAGGAGGACCTAAAGACAAAGCTCCTCCTTCCTCTCCCTCCTTTCTGGATAGAATCTCATCAGTAGTAAATGCCATCTCCTATCTCAGTAATGGGAAACTCTGTCTTCATTGAATACAGATTTTACCTCAGAATTGAAAATTTTGATAATAATTGATCAGTCCAGGAGGAGAAAGAAGCAGATTTCTTTGATAAGATATATTACAAAGTTACTTTTTTTCCATGAGCAATATTGATTGATGAAACTAAAATTAAGATGATGGTGTGATGAACCCACAACTCACCTGATGTCACCATTATGTCAGAAGGATCACGTAATACAGTCTCCCCAGTCTCACCAACGTGATATTCCACGCCCCCTGGAGACACATAAGGTCAGCTTAGTATACTTTAACACAGACAACCTGTTAGGACTGGCAGAACGCACCAAATAATAGTGATAGATAATATGAGGTGTATTTGCAGTCCGGGGTGCACCATGCAAAGATGACACCTGCTGCTGAGTAATGGTGAATGGACACTTGATCACACGTGGGTTTAGACCTCACCCAGTGTGAATGGAAGTGAACTCTATTACTTCACAGAGTCACCAAATATATGCTGCACCCTGTTAGCAGTCACAGGGTGCAGTTGAAAGACACTAGTGGGATCCCTATGAATCACCCCCACTAAACTGGTGATTGGACTCACTCTGACCCTCAGTGGCTTTTGAGCCCGTGCCTGAGGACGCCCTGAGTCAGATGCTGAGTCCAAGCAGGAATTCCCACCCTACACTGACCGGTTGTCAGGAAAGCACACTGATTGTGCATGGTGCCACACTGGCGGGCACTGCGAAGAGATGCTGTAATGTGTGCTGAGCGTGCAGGTTAGAACTGTCGGTGCTAGGTAGTTTCCACCATTCACGAACAGTCATCAACACTAGGGATGGGAATGATTAAGGAGCTTTCATCCATCGACAGACATTCATCTACACACACACGCTACACGTTAGCAGGTTTACACCATGCAAAGCTTTTATAGCAGTAGGACACCGGGACCTTTCAGATGGTCCAATAGGAGCCACAACAGGACCTGAACATGTGACCCCCGACCTTCAATGGGAGGTTGTCCTGTGAGCATGCTCAGTATGAGAAAAGTGGCACTTAGTCCCAGAATGGCCTGCTCGCTGCTGATCAGTACTGGCTACAAAGGCAGAGCCTGGAAAGGCAACAGTAACCAGTTGCACAGTATCAACTTGAGCCAGACGCTGGGACCGATGTCTCCGCTGAGCAGGTTCCACTGCGGCTGGAGAAGAATGGGAGACCGCAGTGGACATGGTTTGAGATTCCCCCTGTGCAGTGGCGGGAACTCGACACCTAACACAACCCCTGTCCACATGGATTCAAGGATGCTGTGGCCCACGCAGTCACTGATGTGACACCACACCCGCTCACAACCCTGAAAGGCTCAGAGGCCCATTTCACTAGCACCAGTGAAACAGCACCTGGTCAGCCTGGTCAGCCTGGTAGGACTAGCTAGATATATGCCCGATACATTATTGAGATGATATATTGAAAGAAGCCAGCCCTGGTAGCATTAAAAGTTAAGCTGAGAAACAGGCATGTGGATTTGTGTATTGAGATAAAAGAGGAACCCAAGGTTGAATGATATACTTAATTGCCTTAAGGGCACACTAGACAATACACCGTATACACTATGGTTATGCAGTACATATACAATGGTCAGATGTGCAAATACAATAGTGGTAGGACAGTTACAAATCAATTACCAGTCAGTAGAGATGGGCAAACCCCTGGATTCGTGTCTGGCGGGTTTAGGGCGAAAGATTAAAAACACTTTGGGTTCAGATACCAGAACAGTACCTGGACTCAATTCTTGAACCCGTTCACTTGAATGGGGAGCTTGAACACTCGAACATCCAGCTCAAAGCTTGAACACCCAGTGCTTACCACGCTGTCATGTGCATGACAGCATGCCAAACACTGCCTCTTATCGGTGATAAAATCATTACTGCCCATCAGACAGACGCAGTTCATATGCTGTCAAATGGCAACGTGAACCCACAGCTGTGACGGGAGGTAAAATGTTCACCTCCGGTCACTGGCATCAGCTGATGGGACTTCTGCTCCCATCAGCCTATATGCATACTTCTGCTAATAAAAGCGAAAGCAGGAGCGGCTGATTGGAGTATTCATCCGCCGGTGCCTGCATTCTAAATAAATAATTTGATTTAAAAAAGGGTGTGGTTTTGTCTGTATCTGCAGCAACCCTCAGCTTTAGCAAGGTTGGTTATCAAGAATAGTGGGGTTTCTGTTATGATCCTTAGTGGTTGAGGATCACAAATTACTCCAGCTAAGTAACAAACATAGGACAAGCTCTAGGGAGGTGGCCAACTGGACTAACCGCAAATCTGAACCTATCCAAACACACTAGAAGTAGCCGGTGAACGTGCCTAAAAAATCCTAGACGTCTCGAGCCAGCCTGAGGAACTAACTACCCCTAGAGAGAAAGAAGGACCTCTCTTGCCTCCAGAGAAATAATCCCCAAAGATATAGAAGCCCCCAACAAATAATAACGGTGAGGTAAGAGGAAGGCACATACACAGGGGTGAAAACAGATTCAGCAAATGAGGCCCACTAATACTAGATAGCAGAAAATAGTAAGGGGTCTGTGCGGTCAGTAAAAAACCCTAACAAAATATCCACACTGAGATTTCAAGAACCCCCGCACCAACTAACGGTGTGGGGGGAGAAACTCAGTCCCCTAGAGCAACCAGCAAGCGAGGAGATAACATCTTAGCAAGCTGGACAAGAAACATGATGAATGCTGATAATCAAAAAATGAACGGACAAAAACTTAGCTTGTCTTGGAGAGGCTGGGAGCAAGGTAATCACAAGGAATCTGAAGAGCACTGAATACATTGATAGCAGGCAAGGAACTGAGTATCCAGGTGAGTTAAATAGGAAACGAACCAAGGATAACGAACCAGCTGATGCAGCCAACCTGCAGAAGACAACACTACACAGTACCGCTTGTGACCACTAGAGGGAGCCTAAAAATAGAGTTCACAACAGGTTCCCACACCTTTTTAAAATTATTTAAATAAGTAAATTAAAAAACAACGTGAGGTCCTCTCCATTTTTGTTAACGAGCTAAGGAGCTAAGCTAAAGCAGACAACTGGGGGCTGGTATTCTCAGGCCGGTAAGGGGCCATGGATATTGGCCCACTAGCCTAAAAATAGCAACCCGCAGCTTCCCAGAAAAGGTACATCTTTCCACTTGCCCTGCGGTGGTGGCAAGCGGGGTTCATATTTGTGGGGTTGATGTCACTTTTGTATTGTCCGGTGACATCAAGCACACAGCTTAGAAATGGAGAGGCATCTCTAATATGCCTCTCTATTACTAATCCTTTAGTTATATTGTAAATAAATATACATCAAGAATAAAGTCCTTTATTTGAAAAAAAAATAACACATACTCACGTAACACATAAACATACTCACCTAATGACCATTGCATTTAAACCCCCATCTCCTGTAATAGAACAAAAATAAAAAACAACCATATCCCTTACCTATCTGTCATTCTGTCCCATGCCGTAATCCATGTCTGGGAATAAACAGTTTTCAACGTGGACAGCTTACCAGGAAAAATTAGTACTTTTTTCCTGTGTACTGCAGTGAACTCACCTCTGCACCATGAGACTTTTTTTCACTGTGCTAATGGTGAAAGATGAGAGACACCAGACCCAACAATGCAGGTGAGCTGAAGCCTGCTATCAAAGTAACCTGGGCTTCCATAACACCTCAGCAGTGCAGCAGGCTGATCGCCTCCATGCCACGCCGCATTGATGCAGTAATTGATGTAAAAGGAGCCCCAACCAAGTATTGAGTGCATTTACTGAACATACATTTCAGTAGGCCAACATTTCGGATTTTAAAACCATTTTTCAAACTGGCGTTACAAAGTAGTCTAATTTACTGAGATAATGACTTTTGGGTTTTCATTGGCTGCAAGCCATAAGAATCAACATTAACAGAAATAAACACTTGAAATACATCACTCTGTTTGTAATTACTCTATATAATATATGAGTTTCACTTTTTATATTGAAGAACTGAAATAAATTAACTTATTGATGATATTCTAATTTTGTGAGAAGCACCTGTATGTTCATACATTTTGGCGTAATTTTTTACTTTAACCCCTTCATGACCCAGCCTATTTTGACCTTAATGACCTGGCCATTTTTTGCATTTCTGACCAGTGTCCCTTTATGAGGTAATAACTCAAGAACGTTTCAACGGATCCTAGCGATTCTGAGATTGTTTTTTTGAGCCATATTAAGCTTTATGTTAGTGATAAATTTAGGTCGATAATTTTTGCGTTTATTTGTGAAATAAATGGAGATTTGGCTAAAATTTTGAAAATTTTTCAATTTTCAAATTTTGAATTTTCATTCTGTTAAACCAGACAGTTATGTGATGCAAAATAATTAATAAATAACATTTCCCACATGTCTACTTTACATCAGCATAATTTTGGAAACAAAATTTTTTTTTTGCTAGGAAGTTATAAGGGTTAAAATTTGACCAGTGATTTCTCATTTTTGCAACAAAATTTACAAAACTATTTTTTTTAGGGACCACCTCACATTTGAAGTGACACCATTCTAAAAACTGCACCCCGCAAGGTGCTCAAAACCACATTCAAGAAGTTTATTAACCCTTCAGGTGCTTCACAGCAGCAGAAGCAACATGGAAGGAAAAAATTAACATTTAACTTTTTAGTTACAAAAATGATCTTTTAGCAACAATTTTTTTTATTTTCCCAAGGGTAAAAGGATAAACTGGACCACGAAAGTTGTTGAACAATTTGTCTTGAGTACGCCGATACTCCATATGTGGGGGGAATCACTGTTTGGGCACAACGTCAGGGCTCAGAAGGAAAGGAGCGCCATTTTACTTTTTGAATGAAAAATTGGCTCCAATCTTTAGCGGACACCATGTCGTGTTTGGAGAGTCCCTGTGTGCCTAAAGATTGGAGCTCCCCCACAAGTGACCCCATTTTGGAAACTAGACCCCCCAAGGAACGTATCTAGATGTGTGGTGAGCACTTTGAGCCCCCAAGTGCTTCACAAAAGTTTATAACGCAGAGCCATGAAAATAAAAAATCCTTTTTTTTCCACAAAAATGATATTTTAGCCCACAATTTTTTATTTTCAAAAGGGTAACACGAGAATCTGAACCCCAATACTTGTTGTCCAGTTTGTCCTGAGTACGCTGATACCCCATATGTGGGGGTAAACCACTGTTTGGGCACACGTCAGGGCTCGGAAAGGAAGTAGTGACATTTTGAAATGCAGACTTTGATGGAATGGTCTGCGGGCGTCACATTGCGTTTGCAGAGCCCCTTATGTACCTAAACAGTAGAAACCCACCACAAGTGACTCCATTTTGGAAACTAGACCCCCAAGTAACTTATTTAGATTTGTAGTGAGCACTTTTAACCCCCAAGTGCTTCGCAGAATTTTATAACGCCGAGCTGTGAAAATAAAAAATCTTTTTTTTCCGAACAAAAATAATTTTTTAGTACCCATTTTTTTTATTTTTCCAAGGGTAACAAAAAAATTAGGACACCAAAATTGTTGTACAATTTTTCCTGAGTACGCTGATACCCCATATGTGGGGGTAAACCACTGTTTGGGCACACTTCGGGGCTCGGAAGGGAGGGAGCACCATTTGACTTTTTGAATGCAAGATTGGCTGGAATCAATGGTGGCGTCATGTCATGATTGGAGACCCCCTGATGTGCCTAAACAGTGGAAACCCCTCAATTCTAACTCCAACACTAACCCCAACACACCTCTATCTCTAATCCCAACTCTAACCATAACTGTAATCACAACCCTAACCCCAACACACCCCTAATCACAAACCTAACCCCAACACACCCCTAAGCCTAATCCCAACCCTAACCGTAATCCTAACCCTAACCCCAACACACAACCAACCCTAATCCCAATGCTAACCATAACCCTAACCACAAGCCTAAGCCTAACCGCAACACACCCCTAACCCTAATCTTAACCCTAATTCCAACATTAACCCTAATTCCAACCCTAACTCTAGTTCCAGCCCTAACCCTAAGGCTATGTGCCCACGTTACGGATTTGTGTGTGGATTTTTCCGCACTGTTTTTGAAAAATCCGCAGGTAAAGCGCACTGCATTTTACTTGTGGATTTACTGCGGATTTCCAGTGTTTTCCTATTGAGGAACAGTTGAAAACGTTGCGGAATCCGCACAAAGAATTGACATGTTGAGGAAAATACAGCGCAGCGTTTCTGCATGGTATTTTCTGCACCATGGGCACAGCGGATTTGGTTTTCCATAGGGTTTACATGGTACTGTAAATGTGATGGAAAACTGCCATGAATCCGCAGTGGCCAATCCGCTGTGGATTCGCAGCCAAATCTGCACCGTGTGCACATAACCTAATTCTAACCCTAATTGCAACCCTAACCCTAGCCCTAACCCTAAAACTAGCCCTAACCCTAACCCTCGCCCTAACCCTAGTTCTAACCCTAACTCTAGTTCTAACCCTAACCCTAGTGGAAAAATAAAAATAAATATATTTTATTTATTTCATTATTTTCCCTACCTATGGGGGTGATAAGGGGAGGGGCTTTATTTACTATTAGGTTATAATATAACCTATCACAGTGATCAAAATGTACTTGTAATGAATCTGCCAAACGGCAGATTCAGTGGGCGCACTGCGCATGCGCCCGCAATTTTGGAAGATGGAGGCGTCCATCGAAGATGCCGGACGGAACTGCCGGGACTCCAGTGGTACGGGGGGTGGGATCGGACAGCTGGGGGGCACCAGAGGGGAGAGGAAGAGAGAGGAAAGCAGCGGAGGGCAGCGGAGCACCAAACGGAGGGGAGGAAAGACTGACAGCGGCGGCAGATCGCCGCTGTCAGTCGGTGAGGGGGATCAGATCACGGTCTCCAGCCATGGCCGATGATATTGCAGCATCGGCCATGGCTGGATTGTAATATTTCACCAAATTTCCTAGGCGAAATATTACAAATTGCTCTGATTGGCTGTTGCACTTTCAACAGCCAATCAGAGCGATCGTAGCCACGTGGGGGCAAAGCCACCCCCGTGGGCTAAAGTACCACTCCCCCTGTCCCTGAAGATTGGGTGAAACTGGAGTTAACCCTTTCACCCGATCTGCAGGGACGCGATCCCTCCATGATGCCACATAGACGTCACAGGTCAGATTGGCACCGACTTTCATGACGCCTACGTGGCGTCACAGGTCAGGAAGGGGTTAACATTTGTGAAGGATCTCACTCCTACATTTCAGGGAACCCTACCTCATGCCAAATTGTTAGCAAGATAGTGGAATACATATTCCCCATCCATGTCTACCACCATGTCATTTTGCGGATCTCGCTTACAATTTACAGAGTGCCTGAGTTTGGTAAAGGGCTCAAAGGCGGCCATGTATCATACATTTCGGAGAGCTCTCACTCCTACATTTGGGAGTTCCCTCCCTCATGCCAAATAGTTAGAAGATAGTGGAATACATATTTCCCATCCCTTTACAATGCCCTTTCAAACATGTCCATATCAATTTTGCGCTTTGCCTGCCACCACCATCATATCCAAAGCCATGTCATTATGCGGCCCTCGCTTACAATTTTCAGAGGGCCACTGGGTGCTTTGAAAATTGCATTTTGTAAGCTCCACAGTTCATTTTTGCCACCGGATCCCAATGGAACAACTGTCATAGCGGGTGGAGCCGCTGCAAGGTGAATATAATACAGGAGTTGGATGAGCTGTATGATTAATGTCAGTAAATTGGATTTTACCAGACAAAAAAAAACATTGGAATTAAATTCAGAAAACAGTGTATGCAAGCCAGGGCCTGTATTGTGGTCAGTCTGTCAGGCCTGAAACCCATGTACAAGCCTCATTTTACTTGGAAGCAGCCTCCTTAAGGGAAAGAGGCAGGAGTGCCATTTACCAATCTACACAAGCCTACGCATTTCTTCTGGAAACTACCAAACCAGACAGAATGTATCTTTTGCATGGTTTTGAGCTACAATGGAATAATTACAGAATATGTCCCAGAGAGTAATGAGGTTTGTGGAGTGTATTACTCAGGTGACAGGCAGTGCTACAGAGCTCAGGTAGAAGCCTTTGCATGGCAATGACCATGTTCCAATATGTGTAAGGCTGCTGCCTGAATAGGTCTGTGGAGCATATTAACCCAGTCTCTAAGGTCACATTAGCATTCGGAGGCTTTGCGAAGGGCTTCATACGTCCTCCGTTAAGCCCTGCCTACGTCCTGTGTACCTATCTTTAACATTGGGTACACAGGACATGCGGATTTATGCGGATGTATGCGGATGCATTGTTTTGATGTGCCCGCCGACCGCACGGGAATGCAACAAGTTGCGTTTTGTGCAGACGGCGGGCACGTCAAAATGACGCATCCACATACATCCGCATGTCCTGTGTACTCAGTGTTAAAGATAGGTACGCAGGACGCATGTAGAAGTATGCAGAAGTAGGCGGCGCTTAAGGGAGGATGTACGCAGCCCTCCGCAAAGCCCCCGAAAGCAAATGTGAACCTTAGCTTAGTCGTGCTTACAATGTACAGAAACTAGACAATACCCCACCACCATTTTTTTTAAGGACCCAAATTCAGAAAATGTAAGGGAAGGAACAGTTTAATTTAGAAGCCTGGAAAAGTCAGCAATGGTCTTTGTCAAGCACCCAACAATGTAAATTGCTATCGAATTTGTATGCCCTATCTAACTAAAAATTTGTTAACAGACATATATGCTGACAAGGGACAACTGAACGCTGCGCTGGGATAATGGACAGGGCATGGCTGCTGACTGTTGTGTTTTTGCAACTGCAGGTTGTGGACAGGAGGCATCAGCACCTCCTTCCTGGAAAGCAGAGTGGGAATGATGCAACAGAAGTGAAGGGCCAGTGGTTTCACCATCAGACACAGATTTTGTACCCAGGCATTCCGCCCACCTACTAGGGTGCTGCATATATGGGCAGTATATGGCTTATGTTAACAGAGGTATTATGCTAAATTTCCCTTTATAAAGGGATGGTGAGTAAGATTTTCAAAATAGCTGCATATATATATAGAACATGTTTCATTACTCATATTATTATTTTGTGTAAGGCTGAAACCTGAAGAATTGAGTGGAGCATATTAATGCATTTATTTTCCAAAATGTCCAAGTGCAGACCCAAAAAAAACAACATCAGGCTACCAGATACACTCTTAAAGAGACAGTGAGAAAGGCAACACAGTAAAAAAAATTGTAATAATAGAAAATATAGAGATTGAGAAATCTCTTCTATCATTGCAGAACGTGCAAATGTTTCCAAAAATTACCTCAAGGGAGCTGTATAATACAGGCTGAAAGAGACAGTGATGGGGACCTCACAATACATACAATACAATACAATACAACTCAAGGTTCTTAATAATACTGTTTTTTTTTATCAAAAATAGCATAAAAGTCATCACACCATCACCAAGGTGCCCTGATCGGGACAGTCCTACACTGTCTAATATTAAAAACCTTACCACGTGTCAGAGTTGACCTCAGTGTGAATAAGGGCAGACAAAATGACTGGGTCTCAATCTATGGACATCAGTCTGAGGAAGCCTTTAAATGTAATTTCCAGCTCCGGAGATGGAGGCCACTCCCCGGCTTGCACAAAATGCAAAAATGCAAAGAAAAAACATAACAATTGAGCTTGGATTAAGTTGGTATACATGCAGCACATAAACACATGTTCACATTGGCCATAAAGCATATAAAACCTACAAGAAACAAAAAACAGAATTTCCCTTTATAAAGGGATAGGTGGGTAATATCTTTAAACTATATAGAGAGCATGTTTCATTACTCATATTATTATTCTGTGTAAGGCTGAAACTTGAAGAAATGTGTGGAGAATATTAATGCATTTATGTTCCAAAATGTCCAAGTGCAGATCCAAAAAACAACATCAGGCACCCAGATAAAGAGACCGTGAGCAGGGCAACATAATAAAAAAATATATATAATAATGGAAAATATAGAGAATGTGAAATATCAACTATCATTGCAGAATGTACAAAAGCAGGGGTGTCAAACTGCATTCCTCGAGGGCCTCAAGCCATGCGTGCTTTCAAAATTTCCTTAGCATTGCACAAGGAGCAGGAATCATTATCTGTGCAGGTGGTTAAATTATCACCTGTGCAATACAAGGAAATCCTGAAAACATGACCTGTTTGCGGCCCTCGAGGAATGCAGTTTGACAACCCTGTACAAAAGTTTTCAAAAATTACCCCAAGGGGGCTGTGTCATATAGGTTGAAAGAGATGTTGATGGTGACCTCACAATACATTTTGCAGTTATTACAATAGATAGAGATGGGAGTACAAGTTTCACCATTGCACAATGTGCAGAGTTTACCAAAATTGACCAAGGGGTCTGTGTCGTACATGCTGAAAGAGACTGTGATGGGGATCTCACAATAAATTTTGCAGTTATTTGAATAGGTAGAGATAGGGAGTACAAGTTTCATAATTGCACAATGTGCAAACTTTTCCAAAAATTACCCAAGGGGTCTGTATCATCACAATACACTTTGCAGTTATTACAAGAGGTAGAGATCAGGAGTAGAAATGTGACATTGCACAATGTACAATGGTTTCCAAAAATTACCCCAAGGGGGCTGTATCATACACACTCATTGCACAGTGTGTAAATAATTAGCCAAGGGGACTCTCTCAGACCAACTGAAAGACGTCATGATGTGGACATCACAATGCACTTAGCAGTTATTACAAGAGGTAGAGATATAGAGTACAAGTTTCATCATTGCAAAAGTACAAAACAATACCCTCGTGGGGTATACATAGATGAACACTACACACTTGTTGCAGAAGCAGGAGGAGGAGGAAGAGTGGATTTCCTGATCAAAATGGTTTAGGATGGTAAGGGATGGACGTTAAGACAACTTCCAAAAAAGAAACATTTGGCCTGCATTTACATAACTTTGCTGTCATCAGTAAGGCTTACAAAGTCAGAGGAAATCCAGCTCTTGTTCAATTTTAGAAGATTCATGGAGTTTGCATTTTCCGTTGACAGCTGTGTGCGCCTATTCGTTATGATTGCACCTGATGAATCAAAAACCCACTCAGACAACACACTCGTGGCAGGGCATGGCGGTGCTTCCAAGGCGTACAAGGTGAGGTCTGGCCAAGCGTGCAGCTTGGACATCCAATCGTTAAAAAGCACTGAAGAATCAGGAAGGACGTTGGTATAGTCACTTAAGTAGTCCTGCACCATATTGCTCAACTTCTCCTTCCTTGTCATATTTATACCCAAAGACAGCCCTTGCTGATGGGACGGTCCCATGAAAATGGCCCAGATGGTGGACATTTCCCCCCCATGAGTTGCACCTGGTGTTTTTGGCTGGTGCCTCTGCCACCAGCATTGTCTGAGGGTAACCTTTTGAGCAAGTCTTCCACTACAGCCCTCTGGCATCCATGCACTTAAAATGGCACGCCTGCCTCTGACATTAGAGGAGCAAATTTCTCCTTGTACCAAAGGTCAAGAAAGGCACACAGCCAGTATTTCATGTTGGACAAAATATCTTTCACGTGATTATCTTGTGAAAGGCACCTAGACATGAACTCTGCCATGTGTGGCAGACTGCAAAGAGTCAAACATCCAGTGTCCTTACCAGGAAGAACACTAACCATCCTCTCCTCCTTCTGACACATAGCCTCCTCATGTTTATCGTCATCACCCAATGTGGCCTGAGAATACTGTGTGATGCTGGGCTGTGTGGTATCAACCACTGTACAATGTTGCTCCATAGTCATCGGCTTGCCATTCAAAGCTTCCTCTTTCAGATTCTGCAGCGAACATTTTAAAAGACAGAGCAGTGAGATGGTTACGCTCATAATAGCATCATCATCAGCACTCACCATCTTGGTGCAGTACTCAAAGTTTTGAAAAACCTCACAAAGGTCAGCAATCCACACCAACTCAGCAGTTGTTATGTGTGGGGAATGAGTGTTACTCTGAAGGGAATTGAGAAGATGGAATTCAGAGACTGCCACCTGCTGCTCACTAAGCCTTGCCAACATATGGAAGGTCGAATTCCTGCATGTGGGCAGGTCACAAATCAGTTGGTGACAAGGCAAATTAAAGCACTGCTGCAGTAAAGCTTAGACCAGTGAAAACTTGATGACTTTTAAAAATGTGTGCTGACACAACGTACCTTGGCAAGTATGTCAGGCAAGTGTACCAGTTTGCCTAGCTTTAAAGCTGCCACCAAGTTGTGCCCATAATCGCACACAACCAGACTTGTTTGGTGGTTCAGTGGGGAGAGCCACTGATATGTCTTTTCTTTTATCCCTTTCAACAGCTCGACTGCGTTGTGAGCTTTATCACCTAAACAGATGAGCTTCAGCAGAGCGTGCTGGCGCTTCGCCAAGACAGTGCTGCAGATTTCCCAGCTGGTGAGTGATGGGGAGGCTAGTTCCACTGAGGATGTAGAAGAGGAGGTGGAGAGACAGGAAGTGGAATACGAGGAGACTAAAACTCTGATGGAAGTTGGGCCAATTATTCTTGGCGTGGGTTAAATGTGTGATGTCCCAGCCTCTGACTCTGTCCCAGACTCCACCAAGTTAACCCAGTGTGCCATCAGGGAAATGTATCATTCCTGTTCACAGGAACATGTCCATGTGCCTGTGGTTAGGTGAACCTTCCCTGTGTTAGGACTGGCGTAACACACCAAATAATATTTAGAGAGGATATGAGGTGCGTTCGCAGTTCTGGGTCCACCGTGCAGATTGGACACCTGCTGCTCGGTAATGATGGACTAGATGGTGGTATAATGTGAATACACACATAGGCTAGCTTCACCCGGTATGAAGGAAGCGAACCCTGTTGCATCACAGGGCCGCGATATCGCACAGAGAGCGCAAGTAAAGGGTCACAGAACTCTGTCCCAAGACACGAGGAAAGAGTTCCTCTAGACCTCTTATGCTCGACACCGTTACTGTGGTGTCACGGATAGAACTGAACTAATAATAATTTTTCACACAAGAGTGCGTATAACCCTGCTGTGGCGGACGCCACTAACCACCCTAACCAGGGCCCGGAAAGTAAACTATGCGCATGGCGCCGCACTGGCAGTTGCTGCTGAGAGATGCTGAATTGGGTGCTGGATGTATAGAGTAGCACTGTCTGGCGCTAGGTAGCTACCACCATTCGTGAGCAGGCAACAACACTAGGGATGGGAATGATTTGGAGCTTTCATTCATCCACAGGCATTCATTAACACACAAGTAAAAAGGTTTACACTAGTGCACAGCCATTCAAACCTTTTATAGCAGTAGCCCTCCAGGACCTTCCTGATGATCCAATAGGAACCGCAACAGGACCTGAGCTTGTGACTCCCTACCTCCAATGGGAGGTCATCCTGTGGGCATGCTCAGTATTGGAAAAGCAGGACTTAGTCCCAGAAAGGCCTGCTTGCTGTTGATCAGTGCTGGCTACAAAGGCAGAGCCTGGAAAGCCAGCAGTAACCATTCGCACAGTATCAGCTTGAGTCAGATGCTGGGACTGACGTCTCCGCTGAGCAGGTTCCACTGCAGCTGGAGGAGAATGGGAGACCGCAGCGGACATGGTTTGAGATTCCCCCTGTGCAGCGGCGGGAACCCAATTCCTAGCACTCTATGACTGTGTTGGCCAGAGCACGGCTGATATTGTGTAACACGTTCTTACGTAACGCATGGACATCACACCGAGAAAAATAGTGTCGGCTGGGAATTGAGTACCGTGAGGCAGCCATCGCCAAGAGTTCGTGGAAAGACTAAGATCCCACAAGTCAAAATGATAACATTTCCAGGGTTAGCAATCTGGCAATATTGGTGTTTAGCATTTGGGCCTCTGGATCGGTGGCTGGCTATTTCTGCTTTCTAGTAAATGTCTGGGGCAAGAGCTACTGAAAGCTGCGTTGAGACAACAATGTGGATTTGGTTGCTGACTGTTGTGTGTGCAATCTCTGGTTGTTGGCAGGAGGCATCAGACCCTGTTTCATGGTCAGCAGATTGGGAAGGCTGTAACACAGGGGAAGGGGCAATGGTTTGAATCTCAGACACAAATTTGGTACCCAGTCGTTCTGCCCACCTACTGGGGTGCTTGGCTGCCATGTAGTTTTACATTCTGGTGATGCACAGCACAGTATTTTTGCCTCTTATTAGCTTAGTTTGGCAGATGCTGCAAATTACTGTTGTTTTATCTGCAGGACTTTCAGAAAAATAGCTGCTATGCAGGGAAACAACCCTTTGGCCTGTTATCTAGCTAAGTTTGGGAGCTCTGTGGAACAGTTGACCGAGTTCTACCTCTGGGAAAACAATTACCTCTTCTTGCTTGTTATCTTGCCATGGATCCATTCCTCTCTGCACTGCTGTGCTTGCTAGGCATGCCACCATGCCAGGTTGGATCAGAGGCCTCATCATTGACCACATGGTCTTCCAATTCCTCAATCTGATCCTCCTTCTGAGCTGCCATTTGAGGCTGAATTGATGTCAACTGTGCCTTATTATTATTCTCCACCAATTCAAACATCAATTGACCTTCCCCAACATTCCTTTCTCCTGGCCGTGGGTACTCAAATGTTTGGGCATTACTGCATTCCACCTCCACATGACCATCATTAATGGTGCACATTGAGAGACCTGACAAATTACATAAACAGTTCTTCAGAGTGGCCAGCATTGGGGTTATATGTCTCCTGGGACTCTTGATGGTGGGGGGAAGAAGGACCAGGTTGAGGATTCAGAGGCTCAACCTCTTGGCTACTGAGACTGAACCATGTGGAAAACTTTGTGGTGCTGCTTGTCAACACACTGGAGCCTTTGTCTGCCATCCAACTCTCAATATTCTGGAATTTATCTGGGAACATTAGTGGTGTAGCGTGCTGACCAAATTTTCACAGGAACCTAGAATGAGAAACAGTCACCTTCGGATATGTCACACAGCATTGGCTGTCACCACCACATACATGTCCCTTAACGTCACCTTTTCTCATCTTGAATGTGTTATGCTTATTAAACCAAAAAATTCTGGCTCTATTTTTCACAAGTACCCTTACAAAAGTCTTATGTACAAATTCACTGTATCTAGCAATATGTTGTTTTAGAGATTTTCTTGGTGACACACTCCAAATGCGGAGATATGAAGATTATTGCCCCTGCTAAATTGTCACTTAAGATTATCTGTACCCTGATTACGCCAATCGTACAACTACTAGATAAAGATACGCTATTTTTTAAACCAATAGAAAATTACGATTTTTTTTTCAATCGGCTTGCTGGCACACTCCAATTGCAGAGTAATGAAGATTATTGTCGCTGCTAAATTGTCACGTAAAATTATCTGTACCCAGATTGCACCAGTCACACAACTGCTTGATAAAGATACGCTGTTTTTAAAACCAATAGAAAATGATCATTTTTTTTTTTTCAACCGGCTTTCTGACACACTCCAAATGCAGAGTAATGAAGATTATTACCCCAGCTAGTAACAGTAATGCCGCACCAAAGATGGTGCCGGCATTACTGTGATTAGCAAGCCAGCCCAGCATGTTCACCGGCAGCAAAAAAAGCACCAAACATGCTGGGCAGGTCACTCGAATATACTGAGGTGAATATCTAATTACTCGCCAAGTATCGAACAGCTCGAATACCGTACTATTCGTGTGAGTAATGAATATTGCCTAATGTATTCACTTATCACTAGTAAGTGTGCTATCCATCATTTTTGCAGATACTGTAGATTAGAAAAAAAACAACCTGATTGCATATCTTACTTTGATCTGTGTGGCCAATAACTGCACGTTTATTTGCTTTAGCAGCTAACTGGAACTAATCGCTAAAGTTGTGTTCCTTCTTTACCCATACACCCAAGTGTCACAATTCTGCTGTCAGGTGTTCTGGGACCATGGGCTCCTTCCCTTTCCCTACCGCTATGGGTGCCCTAGCTTGCCCTGTTCCCCCGTTTACTTCTCATGGTGACGATACCAGGGTCATGCACTTTGCCTTAGCTCCTGAATGTGCCATCAGTCTTTACCCTTCCCACTCTCAGGGAAGAGAGGAGTAGTGGTGTACCGTAATACACCAACCAGACTAACAAAGTAATACAAACAGGGATAATGGAAAATGCGAAACATACAAATATACTCACACAGACAACATAGGTTACACCGGGGAGTGGAGTATGAGGTTAAACCAAAGTAGAAGAAGAAAATAAATTATCACACACTCCAAACATAGCAACAGTCACAGATAGTGTTGAGCGATACCTTCCGATACTTGAAAGTATCGGTATCGGATAGTATCGGCCGATACCCGAAAAATATCGGATATCGCCGATACCGATACCCGATACCAATACAAGTCAATGGGACACCAAGTATCGGAAGGTATCCTGGATGGTTCCCAGGGTCTGAAGGAGAGGAAACTCTCCTTCAGGCCCTGGGATCCATATTAATGTGTAAAATAAAGAATAAAAATAAAAAATATTGATATACTCACCCCTCCGACGGAGCCTGGACCTTACCGATGTAACCGGCAGCCTCCGTCCCTAAGAATGAGCGCGTGAAGGACCTTCGATGACGTCGCGGCTTGTGATTGGTCGCGTGAGCGGTCACATGTCCGCTCACGCGACCAATCACAAGCCGCGACGTCATCGAAGGTATTTTGCGCGCTCACTCTTAGGAACGGAGGCTGCCAGTTACAGCGCTAAGGTCCAGGGGCCTCCGGAGGGGTGAGTATATCAATATTTTGTATTTTTATTCCTTATTTTACACATTAATATGGATCCCGATACCGATTTCCGATATCGCAAAAGTATCGGAATTCCGATACTTGCGGTATCGGAATGCTCAACACTAGTCACAGATAAATCCACCAAACACCTTCTCCAACAACAGCCACCAACAGGCTCCAGCCATGCAGCAAAAGCTATGTCTGACAATGAGTGCTAGCCAGGGCCTTGTTTACATAGGAGATGGGAGATTTCTTCTTTTGAAATACACTCTCTCTGTATTTACTCCCCCTTCAATTTTTAAGTTGCCATCATATATTGACCAAAGGACACTGACACTGTCTTTATCCACAGCTTTTCCGCCTGGCTCCTATACCTTCACTCTACTGACATGCCCAATGTCATCATGGGTAATTTCAACATCCCCAGTGACACCCAACAGGCAACAGTCTCCAAACCTTTCTCTCTTGTTTCATTATTTTTTATTTTACACAAAATGGTCCATCACAGCCACACATAATGATAGCTAAATGCTAGATCCCTTGTTAACCCACATCTTTTCCTTATCTAACCTTATAACCTCACTTCTCACCATATCTGACCACCATCCACTCATATTCTCATCCCTGCTTTTTTCAAGAATTAGCCCACCTCCAGAAATCTTTCACCATAGACATTCAAACACTATTTGACTACCTTCTATTGCTCTCCACCATATTACAGAAAAAAGACAGTCATGCTTACCAATACCATGTCCAGACACAAATATACAACAGGTTGCAGTAGCCCACCATGATACATAGGGGTGGTGGCAGCACAGGTGCAAAATACTAATAAAGCAACAACTTATTCACTCACCACACATCCAGAGGGCGGTTGCCTAGTATTTCAAATGCTGTATGCTGTTTGCTGCTTGCATAGGGTGCCATTCACACCATTATGTGAGATATCTTGCTATCCAGATAACAGCCTATTGCCAACGCAAGATAATGAGAACTCTTGACATGGGTTGCCAGCTTGTGTATTTTGGTCAAAATATTGACCAATAACTCATGTGTTTTAGACATATTTTTGCAAATTTTTTCATTTTTGTGCAGGGTGCAGGCCAGGCTCCTCAGTAGTGGCTGGGTATCGTGGAGTGTCTGTCCTATGGGTGTACATATGGTAGGGGTGGAGCGGCCCCCAAACGCAGGGCAGTGGGGTACTCGGTACCGGGTCCCTCGGTTCTGGGAATGTCATGGTGGCCCGACCCGGTCCGTGGCCCTGCTAAGGGGCGCCCAATAAAAGATGTAGGTGATGGTGTAGATCACAGTAAATGACGAGGACACAGGGTTGCAGTCTCTTTACCTCTTTACTGAAGGCTTCGGCATCCACAATCCAGAGCACTGCTAACAGGGCTGGCTGAGACCGGCCACATCCAGAGTTCCCTTTGCAGGTGGAAATCAGTAGCCTACCTACTAGCGTCTGGAGATACCAAAGAAAAGCAAACAAGCCATATAGTCTCATAAAAAATACAAATTTTATTTAAATAACAATAAAAACTAAATGAGCAGGTACAAAGGATACTCACAAGGGAACATACATGTGCTATAATGGCCCAAAAAGAGGACCGGACCGCCCAAACAGACCTGTCATGCCAGAATTTCAGGCTGCATACAATATAGGATACATAAAGTATTGGGCAAGTGCCGCAACCATAATATGGAAAGTATACAGCAAATAGTATAAATGCATACCTAGCGCCTGGGTGTTGTAGTACTTCCCTGCTGAGCAGCATGGGATAGTCCTCACAACTGTCGTGTATGTTTCTGTTCTTTCTCTCCGTCCCCCAGATGATATGGATAGGATGCACCCGTATGACGGGGTAGGCCTGGAGTTATTTTATAGGGACCCTAGAGACGCCCCTCTCCCACAATTGCCTTCGTTGTCTTCATTAGGTGTAAAAGGTGAGACAGCCAACTGTTGTGAATTCTGTTGTGGGTTCTGCTCTTGGGCTCCCTCTGGTGGTTATAAGTGGTAGTGCTGCTGTTTGTCCTTCACAGCAGTCATCAGGTGCTTCCACTTTGGACGGGGCTATTTGGTCTGGCTTCACCCTTTAGTGAGTGCCAGTTGTCCATTGTTTTTCTGGAGGATTCACATCTCTGCTTGGTTTCTCCTGCTGGATTGTCCAAATCATCAAAGACAAGTCCTGGCTTTGCTTTTGTAGTCCACATGCTGTGGACTTTATAGTTCAGTGAATTGCTATGTTTTTTCTTGTCCAGCTTTGTCTGTGTAAGGATTTATTCAGCCAAGCTGGAAGCTCTGGAGTCGCAGAGTTACCCTCCATGCCTTTAGTTAGGTGTGGAGATTTTTGTATTCTCTGTGGTGGATTTTTGTAGTATTTTAATACTGACCGCACAGTACTCTGTCCTGTCTTTTCTTTTTAGGTAGCGTGGCCTCCTTTGCTAAATTCTGTTTTCAGTCTGCGTTTGTAATTTCCCTCTCCTCTCACAGTCAATATTTGTGGGGGGCTGTCTTTCCTTTGGGGATTTTCTCTGAGGCAAGATAGTTTTCCTGTTTCTTTCTTTAGGGGTAATTAGTCCTCCGGCTTTGACGAGGTGTCTAGGGAGTGACAGGAACATCCCACAGCTACTTCTAGTTGCGGTGTTAAGTTCAGGGTCTGTGGTCAGTATAGAGGCCACATACTCCAGAGCTCGTCCATGCTGCTCCTAGGCCACCAGATCAGAACAGTACAACTGGCCAACAATGAGTTTACCGCATCTCAAAAGAAGGGAAAGAAAGTGCTGAGCCATTTTTTTTTTCTGCACTCTGTTGTGTTTTTTTTTCCCTCCTCACCTCTGGGTGGCTCAGGAGTTAGGCGCTGACATGGATGTTCAGGGACTTGCTTCTCGGGTGGATCAACTTGCTGCTAGAGTACAGGGTATTTCTGATTATATTGTGCAGACTCCTGTTTTAGAGCCTAGAATTCCTACCCCCGATCTGTTTTTTGGGGACAGGTCCAAATTTTTGAGCTTTAAAAATAACTGTAAACTGTTTTTTGCTCTGAAGCCCCGTTCCTCTGGTGATCCCATCCAGCAGGTAAAAATTGTAATTTCTCTGTTGCGTGGCGACCCGCAGGATTGGGATGAGGATGGTTTGGCGGCAATTTTCAGAAAGGGTCTTTCTGAATCTGTTAAAGATGTTATGGTGGGGTTCCTGTCATGATCTCCATGGCCAGAGAACTAGCATAAGCCTCAATAGGAACAAGCTCTTGGAAGATGTAACTGTACTGACCATGAACTAAACCTACCGCATCATCTAGAAGTAGCCAGGTAGCATGTCCTACTTTTTATCCCTATATGCCCAGCGCCGGCCGGAGAACTAAATAATGCTAGCAGAGGGATATATAAGACCTGACTCACCTCTAGAGAAATGCCCAAAAAAGGAGACAGAAGCCCCCCACATATATTGGCGGTGATATGAGATGAAACAACAAACGCAGCAGGAAAATAGTTTTAGCAAATTTGAGGTCCGCTTTCTAGATAGCAGAAGACAGAAAGCATACTTTCATGGTCAGTAGAAAACCCTAACAAAACACATCCAGAAATTACTTTAGGACTCTGGCATTAACTCATAATACCAGAGTGGCAATTCCTGATCAACAAGAGCTTTCCAGACACAGTAACGAAACTGCAGCTGTGAACTGGAACCAAAATACAAAAACAAAACATGGACGAATGTCCAACTTATCTAGTAGATGTCTGGGAGCAGGAACAAGCACAGAGAGGCTTCTGATAACATAGTTGACCGGCAAGCATCTAACAGAGAAGCCAGGTTATATAGCGACACCCAGATCTAATCAGAACAGGTGAACAGGGAAGATGATGTCACAAGTTCAATTCCACCAGTAGCCACCGGGGGAGCCCAGAATCCAAATTCACAACAGTACCCCCCCCTCAAGGAGGGGGCACCGAACCCTCACCAGAACCACCAGGGCGATCAGGATGGGCCCTATGAAAGGCACGAACCAGATCAGAGGCATGAACATCAGATGCAGTGACCCAAGAATTATCCTCCTGGCCGTATCCCTTCCACTTGACCAGATACTGGAGTCTCCGTCTGGAAACACGGGAGTCTAGGATTTTTTCCACAACGTACTCCAACTCACCCTCAACCAACACCGGAGCAGGAGGCTCAACGGAAGGCACAACCGGTGCCTCATACCTGCGCAATAACGACCGATGAAAAACGTTATGAATAGAAAAGGATGCAGGGAGGTCCAAACGGAAGGAAACAGGGTTAAGAATCTCCAATATTTTATACGGACCGATGAACCGAGGCTTAAACTTAGGAGATGAGACCCTCATAGGGACAAAACGAGAAGACAACCACACCAAATCTCCAACACAAAGCCGAGGACCAACACGACGGTGACGGTTGGCAAAAAGCTGAGTCTTCTCCTGGGACAACTTTAAATTGTCCATCACCTGCCCCCAGATATGATGCAATCTCTCCACCACCGCATCCACTCCAGGACAATCCGAGGATTCCATCTGACCGGAGGAAAATCGAGGGTGGAACCCCGAATTACAGAAAAACGGGGACACCAAAGTGGCAGAGCTGGCCCGATTATTGAGGGCGAACTCCGCCAATGGCAAAAAAGCAACCCAATCATCCTGGTCAGCAGACACAAAACACCTCAGATATGTCTCCAGGGTCTGATTAGTCCGCTCGGTCTGGCCATTAGTCTGAGGGTGAAAAGCAGACGAAAAAGACAAATCTATGCCCATCCTAGCACAGAATGCCCGCCAAAATCTAGACACAAATTTGGTTCCTCTGTCAGAAACGATATTCTCAGGAATACCATGCAAACGAACAACATTTTGAAAAAACAGGGGCACCAACTCGGAAGAAGAAGGCAATTTGGGCAGGGGAACCAAATGGACCATCTTAGAAAAACGGTCACACACCACCCAGATGACAGACATCTTCTGAGAAACAGGCAGATCTGAAATAAAATCCATCGAGATGTGTGTCCAAGGCCTCTTAGGAATAGGCAAGGGCAACAATAATCCACTAGCCCGAGAACAACAAGGCTTGGCCCGAGCACAAACGTCACAAGACTGCACAAAGCCTCGCACATCTCGTGACAGGGAAGGCCACCAGAAGGATCTTGCCACCAAATCCCTGGTACCAAAAATTCCAGGATGACCTGCCAATGCAGAAGAATGTACCTCAGAGATGACTCTACTGGTCCAATCATCAGGAACAAACAACCTATCAGGCGGACAACGATCCGGTCTATCCGCCTGAAACTCCTGCAAGGCCCGCCGCAGGTCTGGAGAAACGGCTGACAAGATAACTCCCTCCTTAAGAATACCTGTGGGGTCAGAGTTGCCGGGTGAATCAGGCTCAAAACTCCTAGAAAGGGCATCCGCCTTAACATTCTTAGAACCCGGTAGGTACGATACCACAAAATTAAACCGAGAGAAAAATAATGACCAGCGCGCCTGTCTAGGATTCAGGCGCCTGGCGGTCTCAAGATAGATCAAATTTTTGTGGTCAGTCAATACCACCACCTGATGTCTGGCCCCCTCGAGCCAATGGCGCCACTCCTCAAACGCCCACTTCATGGCCAAAAGCTCCCGATTCCCAACATCATAATTCCGCTCAGCGGGCGAAAATTTACGGGAAAAGAAGGCACAAGGCCTCATCACGGCGCAGTCAGAACTTTTCTGCGACAACACTGCCCCAGCCCCGATCTCAGAAGCGTCGACCTCAACCTGAAAAGGAAGAGTCACATCAGGCTGACGCAACACAGGGGCAGAAGAAAAACGGCGCTTAAGCTCCTGAAAGGCCTCCACAGCATCAGGGGACCAATTAGCAACATCAGCACCCTGTCTAGTCAAATCGGTCAATGGCTTAACGACATCCGAAAAACCAGAAATAAATCGACGATAAAAGTTGGCAAAGCCCAAAAATTTCTGAAGACTTTTAAGAGAAGAGGGCTGCGTCCAATCACAAATAGCCTGAACCTTGACAGGATCCATCTCAATGGAAGAGGGAGAAAAAATATATCCCAAAAAGGAAATTCTCTGAACCCCAAAAACGCACTTAGAACCCTTGACACACAGAGAATTAGACCGCAAAACCTGAAAAACCCTCTTAACTTGCCGGACATGAGAGTCCCAATCATCCGAAAAAATCAGAATATCATCCAGATACACTATCATAAATTTATCCAAAAAATCGCGGAAAATATCATGCATAAAGGACTGGAAGACTGAAGGGGCATTAGAAAGACCAAAAGGCATCACCAAATACTCAAAGTGGCCCTCGGGCGTATTAAATGCGGTTTTCCACTCATCCCCCTGCCTGATCCGCACCAAATTATACGCCCCACGGAGATCAATCTTAGAGAACCACTTGGCCCCCTTTATGCGAGCAAACAAATCAGTCAGCAACGGCAATGGGTATTGATATTTAACCGTGATTTTATTCAAAAGCCGATAATCAATACATGGTCTCAAAGAGCCGTCTTTTTTTGACACAAAGAAAAAACCGGCTCCTAAGGGAGATGACGATGGACGAATATGTCCCTTTTCCAAGGACTCCTTTATATATTCTCGCATAGCAGTATGTTCAGGCACAGACAGATTAAATAAACGACCCTTTGGGTATTTACTACCCGGAATTAAATCTATAGCACAATCGCACTCACGGTGCGGAGGTAGCGAACCCAGCTTGGGTTCTTCAAAGACGTCACGATAATCAGACAGGAACTCAGGGATTTCAGAGGGAATAGATGATGAAATGGACACCAAAGGTACGTCCCCATGAGTCCCCTTACATCCCCAGCTCAACACAGACATAGCTCTCCAGTCAAGGACTGGGTTGTGAGACTGCAGCCATGGCAATCCTAGCACCAAATCATCATGTAGATTATACAGCACCAGAAAACGAATAGTCTCCTGGTGATCCGGATTAATACACATAGTCACTTGTGTCCAGTATTGTGGTTTATTATTAGCCAATGGGGTGGAGTCAATCCCCTTCAGAGGAATAAGAGTCTCCAAAGGCTCTAAATCATACCCACAACGATTGGCAAAGGACCAATCCATAAGACTCAAAGCGGCGCCAGAGTCGATATAGGCGTCCGTAGTAATAGATGACAAAGAGCAAATCAGGGTCACAGACAAAATAAATTTAGACTGTAAAGTGCCAATGGGAACGGATTTATCAAGCTTTTTAGTACGCTTAGAGCATGCTGATATAACATGAGTAGAATCCCCACAATAGAAACACAACCCATTTTTCCGTCTAAAATTCTGCCGCTCGCTTCTGGACAGAATTCTATCACACTGCATGTTTTCTGGCGTCTTCTCAGTGGACACCGCCAGATGGTGCACTGGTTTGCGCTCCCGCAGACGCCTATCGATCTGAATGGCCATTGTCATGGACTCATTCAGACTTGCAGGCACAGGGAACCCCACCATAACATCCTTAATGGCATCAGAAAGACCCTCTCTGAAAGTAGCCGCCAAGGCACACTCATTCCACTGAGTAAGCACAGACCATTTACGGAATCTTTGGCAGTAAATTTCAGCTTCATCTTGCCCCTGCGATAGGGACATCAAAGTTTTTTCTGCCTGAAGTTCCAAATGAGGTTCCTCATAAAGCAAGCCCAAGGCCAGAAAAAACGCATCCACATTGCGCAACGCAGGATCCCCTGGTGCCAATGCAAAAGCCCAATCTTGAGGGTCGCCGCGGAGCAAGGAAATCACAATCCCAACCTGCTGTGCAGGGTCTCCAGCAGAACGAGATTTCAGGGACAAAAATAACTTACAATTATTTCTAAAATTCTGAAAGCTAGATCTATTCCCTGAGAAGAATTCCGGCAAAGGAATTCTCGGCTCTGATACCGGAGCATGAACAACAAAATCTTGCAAACTTTGTACTTTCGTGGCGAGATTATTCAAACCTGCAGTTACACTCTGTAGATCCATTATAGACAGGTGAACATAGAGCCATTCAAAGATTAGAAGGAGAGAGAAAAAAAAGAAAGACTGCAGCATAGACAGACTGGCAAGTGATCCAATTAAGAGCACACTAACTACTAGAGAAAAAAAAAAAAAAAAAAAAAAAAAATTTTCAGCAGACTTCTTATTTCTCTCCTTTCTCAGCCAAGGATTTTAACCCTTTAGTGGGCCGGTCAAACTGTCATGATCTCCATGGCCAGAGAACTAGCATAAGCCTCAATAGGAACAAGCTCTTGGAAGATGTAACTGTACTGACCATGAACTAAACCTACCGCATCATCTAGAAGTAGCCAGGTAGCATGTCCTACTTTTTATCCCTATATGCCCAGCGCCGGCCGGAGAACTAAATAATGCTAGCAGAGGGATATATAAGACCTGACTCACCTCTAGAGAAATGCCCAAAAAAGGAGACAGAAGCCCCCCACATATATTGGCGGTGATATGAGATGAAACAACAAACGCAGCAGGAAAATAGTTTTAGCAAATTTGAGGTCCGCTTTCTAGATAGCAGAAGACAGAAAGCATACTTTCATGGTCAGTAGAAAACCCTAACAAAACACATCCAGAAATTACTTTAGGACTCTGGCATTAACTCATAATACCAGAGTGGCAATTCCTGATCAACAAGAGCTTTCCAGACACAGTAACGAAACTGCAGCTGTGAACTGGAACCAAAATACAAAAACAAAACATGGACGAATGTCCAACTTATCTAGTAGATGTCTGGGAGCAGGAACAAGCACAGAGAGGCTTCTGATAACATAGTTGACCGGCAAGCATCTAACAGAGAAGCCAGGTTATATAGCGACACCCAGATCTAATCAGAACAGGTGAACAGGGAAGATGATGTCACAAGTTCAATTCCACCAGTAGCCACCGGGGGAGCCCAGAATCCAAATTCACAACAGGTTCCCCACGCCTGCAGGTCTGAGTGATTCTATGTCTCTGGCCATTCAAATTGATCGGCGCTTGCGTGAGCGCAGAGTTGTGCACACTATGGCGTTGTCTTCCGAGCGGAGTCCTGAGCGTATGCAATGTGATAGGATTGTGTCTAGAGCTGAACACCAAGGTTTCAGACGTCAGAATAGGTTGTGCTTTACTGCGGCGATTCTGCTCATGTTATTTCTGATTGCCCTAAGCGTGCCAAGAGAATCGCTAATTCCGTTACCATCAGTATTGTACAACCTAAATTTCTGTTATCTGTGACCCTGATCTGCTCATTATCTTCATTCTCTGTCATGGCATTTGTGGATTCAGGCGCCGCTTAAATTTGATGGACTTAGAATTTGCCAGACGTTGTGGTTTTCCCTTACAGCCTTTGCGGAGTCCTATCCCTTTGAGGGGTATTGATGCTACACCATTGGCTAAAAATAAACCTCAGTTTTGGACACAGTAACCATGTGCATGGCGCCAGCCCATCAGGAAGATTGTCGTTTCCTGGTGTTGCATAATTTGCATGATGCTATTGTGCTGGGGTTTCCATGGTTACAGGTACATAATCCAGTGTTGGATTGAAAATCTATGTCTGTGACTAGTTGGGGTTGTCAGGGGGTTCATGATTACGTTCCTCTGATGTCAATTTCCTCCTCCCCCTCTTCTGAAATTCCTGAGTTTCTGTCAGATTTCCAGGATGTTTTTGATGAGCCCAAGTCCAGTTCCCTTCCACCGCATAGGGACTGTGATTGTGCTATTGACTTGATTCCAGGCTGTAAGTTTCCTAAGGGCCGACTTTTCAACCTGTCTGTGCCTGAACATGCTGCCATGCGGAGCTATGTAAAGGAGTCTTTGGAGAAGGGGCATATTTGGCCATCTTCTTCTCCATTGGGAGCAGGTTTTTTTTTTGTTGCCAAGAAGGATGGCTCCTTGAGACCCTGTATTGATTATCGCCTCTTGAATAAGATCACGGTCAAATTCCAATACCCTTTGCCTTTGCTTTCTGATTTGTTTGCCAGGATTAAGGGGGCTAGTTGGTTTACTAAGATTGACCTTCAAGGGGCATATAATCTTGTTCGTATTAAGCAGGGTGACGAATGGAAAACTGCATTTAATACGCCAGAGGGCCATTTTGAATATCTTGTGATGCCATTCGGACTCTCTAATGCCCCATCTGTGTTTCAGTCCTTCGTGCATGATATTTTTCGGAATTATCTTGATAAATTCATGATTGTATATTTGGATGATATTTTGATTTTTTCAGATGATTGGGAGTCTCATGTGAAACAAGTCAGGATGGTATTTCAGGTCCTTCGTGATAATGCCTTGTTTGTGAAGGGGTCTAAGTGCCTCTTTGGAGTACAGAAGGTTTCATTTTTGGGCTTCATTTTTTCTCCATCATCTATAGAAATGGATCCGGTTAAGGTTCAGGCCATTCATGATTGGATCCAGCCCACATCCGTGAAGAGCCTTCAGAAATTTTTGGGCTTTGCTAATTTTTATCGCCGTTTCATTGCCAACTTCTCCAGTGTGGTTAAACCCCTGACCGATTTGACGAGGAAGGGCGCTGATGTGGTGAATTGGTCCTCTGAGGCTGTTTCTGCCTTTCAGGAGCTTAAGCGCCGATTTACTTCTGCCCCTGTGTTGCGTCAGCCGGATGTTTCTCTTTCTTTTCAGGTTGAGGTTGACGCTTCTGAGATTGGGGCAGGGGCCGTTTTGTCTCAGAGGAATTCTGATGGTTCCTTGATGAAACCGTGTGCCTTCTGTTCTCGAAAGTTTTCGCCTGAGGAACGCATTTATGATGTCGGCAATCGTGAGTTGTTGGCTATGAAGTGGGCATTTGAAGAGTGGCAACATTGGCTTGAGGGGGCCAAGCACCGTATTGTGGTCTTGACCGATCATAAGAATCTGATTTACCTCGAGTCTGCCAAACGGCTGAATCCTAGACAGGCCCGATGGTCCCTGTTTTTCTCCCGTTTTGATTTTGTTGTCTCGTATCTTCCGGGTTCTAAGAATGTTAAGGCTGATGCCCTCTCTAGGAGTTTTTTGCCTGATTCCCCTGGGATTCTTGAGCCGGTTGGTATTCTGAAGGAGGGGGTGATTCTTTCTGCCATCTCCCCTGATTTGCGATAGGTTCTTCAGGAGTTTCAGGCTGATAAACCTGATCGCTGTCCAGCGGGGAAACTGTTTGTTCCTGACAGATGGACTAGTAAAGTGATTTCTAAGGTTCACTGTTCTGTGTTGGCTGGCCATCCTGGGATTTTTGGTACCAGAGATTTGATTAGTAGGTCCTTTTGGTGGCCTTCTTTGTCACGGGATGTGCGTTCTTTTGTGCAGTCCTGTGGGACTTGTGCGCGGGCCAAACCTTGCTGCTTCCACGCCAGTGGGTTGCTTTTGCCTTTGCCGGTCCCTGAGAGGCCTTGGACGCATATTTCTATAGATTTTATTTTGGATCTTCCTGTTTCCCAGAGGATGTCTGTTATCTGGGTGGTCTGTGACCGGTTTTCTAAGATGGTTCATTTGGTACCTTTGCCTAAATTGCCTTCCTCTTCTGAGTTGGTTCCGTTGTTTTTTCAGCATGTGGTTCGTTTGCATGGCATTCCGGAGAATATTGTGTCCGATAGAGGTTCCCAGTTTGTATCTAGGTTTTGGCGGTCCTTTTGTGCTAAGCTCGGCATTGATTTGTCTTTTTCTTCCGCATTTCATCCTCAGACAAACGGCCAAACCGAGCAAACTAACCAGACTTTGGAAACTAATTTGAGATGCTTTGTGTCTGCCGATCAGGATGATTGGGTGGCTTTCTTGCCATTGGCCGAGTTTGCCCTTAATAATCGGGCTAGTTCTGTTACCTTGGTTTCACCATTCTTTTGTAATTCTGGGTTTCATCCTCGTTTTTCTTCAGGGCAGGCTGAGTCTTCTGATTGTCCTGGGGTGGACTCTGTGGTTGACAGGTTGCAGCAGATTTGGGCTCATGTTGTGGACAATTTGGTGTTGTCTCAGGAGGAGGCTCAGCGTTTTGCCAACCGTCGTCGGCTTGTGGGTTCCCGGCTTCGGGTTGGGGATTTGGTCTGGTTGTCTTCTCGTCATGTTCCTATGAAGGTTTTTTCCCCAAAGTTCAAGCCTCGGTTTATTGGTCCTTATAGGATTTCTGAGATTATCAATCCAGTGTCTTTTCGTTTGGCCCTTCCAGCCTCTTTTTCCATCCATAATGTTTTTCATAGATCTTTGTTGCGGAAATATGTGGTGCCCATGGTTCCCTCTGTTGATCCTCCTGCCCCAGTGTTGATTGATGGTGTCGTAGCTGTTTTTGTTCTGACCCATTGTCAGCTGATGGATCACCAGTGAGGCCTAATTGTGGATTTACGCCCTTAGTTGACAAGCGCTTGGAGACAAAAGACACCTCACACGTATTCTGTGAGCAAGTCACTTTATCTGATATATAAAAAGCCAAAGCAATGTTTTATACCATTTACATCAAATGCATTTCAATGTAACTCATGTAGCCCCCACCATCACCCAGGGTCATATTCTTTTTACCATAGCTCAGAACATGTTGTGACTGACTATTGAGAACATACATGATAAGAAGTGTAGTCTCCTTGAAGGGGGAGACCATCAGACTACTGCATCAACAGATTCTAGTAATTCTAACACTTAAAGGTAAAAGGCACATAAAGGCAAGGCAGTTAAAGGCAAACTATTAACCCTTCTATAACAATTTCCCCCTTTTGTAAATGGTATAACCTTCGCTACGGGGTTAGCTGATGTCCACAAAGGAGCTACTGTCTCATGGGTCTAGTACCCACAAGGGGGCTTTCTACCTGCTTCGCCCATCCACTGTCATGATCTCAATGGCAAGAGAACATAGCATAAGCATATATAGGAACTAGCTCTTGGAAGATGGGAACTGAGCTGACCATGAACTAAACCTAACGCACAACTAGCAGTGGCCGGGTAGCATGCCTACGTTGATTCTAGATGCCCAGCACCAGCCGGAGGACTAAATAAAACTAGCAGAGGAAAATATTAGTCCTAGCTCACCTCTAGAGAAATACCCCGAAAGGAGACAGAGGCCCCCACATGTATTGGCGGTGAGTTGAGATGAAATAACAAACGCAGTATGAAAATAGGTTTAGCAAATTTGAGGTCCACTTACTACATAGCAGAAGACAGAAAGGACACTTTCATGGTCAGCTGAAAACCCTATCAAAAACACCATCCAGAAATTACTTTAAAACTCTGGCATTAACTCATAACACCAGAGTGGCAATTCCTGTTCACAAGAGCTTTCCAGACACAGTAACGAAACTACAGCTGTGAACTGGAACAAAAATGCAAAAACAAACATGGACAAGAGTCCAACTTATCTAGTAGTTGTCTAGGAGCAGGAACAAGCACAGAGAGGCTTCTGATAACATTGTTGACCGGCAAGCAACCAACAGAGCAGCAAGGTTATATAGCGACTCCCACATCTTGATGGGAACAGGTGAACAGAGAAGATGAAGACACCAGTTCAATTCCACCAGTAGCCACCGGGGGAGCCCAGAATCCAAATTCACAACAGTACCCCCCCCTCAAGGAGGGGGCACCGAACCCTCACCAGAACCACCAGGGCGATCAGGATGGGCCCTATGAAAGGCACGAACCAGATCGGAGGCATGAACATCAGATGCATTCACCCAAGAATTATCCTCCTGGCCGTATCCCTTCCACTTGACCAGATACTGGAGTCTCCGTCTGGAAACACGAGAGTCTAAGATTTTCTCCACAACGTACTCCAACTCACCCTCAACCAACACCGGAGCAGGAGGCTCAACGGAAGGCACAACCGGTACCTCATACCTGCGCAATAATGACCGATGAAAAACGTTATGAATAGAAAAGGATGCAGGGAGGTCCAAACGGAAGGAAACAGGGTTAAGAATCTCCAATATCTTATACGGGCCGATAAACCGAGGCTTAAACTTAGGAGAAGAGACCCTCATAGGGACAAAACGAGAAGACAACCACACCAAATCCCCAACAGAAAGCCGAGGACCAACACGACGGTGGCGGTTGGCAAAAAGCTGAGTCTTCTCCTGGGACAACCTCAAATTGTCCACCACCTGCCCCCAGATCTGATGCAATCTCTCCACCACAGCATCCACTCCAGGACAATCCGAAGATTCCACCTGACCAGAGGAAAATCGAGGATGAAACCCCGAATTACAGAAAAACGGGGACACCAAAGTGGCAGAGCTGGCCCGATTATTGAGAGCGAACTCCGCCAATGGCAAAAAAGCAACCCAATCATCCTGGTCAGCAGACACAAAACACCTCAGATATGTCTCCAGGGTCTGATTAATCCGCTCGGTCTGGCCATTCGTCTGAGGATGGAAAGCGGACGAAAAAGATAAATCTATGCCCATCCTAGCACAGAATGCCCGCCAAAATCTAGACACGAATTGGGTCCCTCTGTCAGAAACGATATTCTCAGGAATACCATGCAAACGAACAACATTTTGAAAAAACAGAGGAACCAACTCGGAAGAAGAAGGTAACTTGGGCAGAGGAACCAAATGGACCATCTTAGAAAAACGGTCACACACCACCCAGATGACAGACATCTTCTGAGAAACAGGCAGATCTGAAATAAAATCCATCGAGATGTGCGTCCAAGGCCTCTTAGGAATAGGCAAGGGCAACAATAATCCACTAGCCCGAGAACAACAAGGCTTGGCCCGAGCACAAACGTCACAAGACTGCACAAAGCCTCGCACATCTCGTGACAGGGAAGGCCACCAGAAGGACCTTGCCACCAAATCCCTGGTACCAAAAATGCCAGGATGACCTGCCAACGCAGAAGAATGAACCTCAGAGATGACTCTACTGGTCCAATCATCAGGAACAAACAGTTTATCAGGTGGGCAACGATCAGGTCTATCCGCCTGAAACTCCTGCAAGGCCCGCCGCAGGTCTGGAGAAACGGCTGACAATACCACTCCATCCTTAAGGATACCTGTGGGCTCAGAGTTACCAGGCGAGTCAGGCTCAAAACTCCTAGAAAGGGCATCCGCCTTAACATTCTTAGAACCCGGTAGGTATGACACCACAAAATTAAACCGAGAGAAAAATAATGACCAGCGCGCCTGTCTAGGATTCAGGCGCCTGGCGGTCTCAAGATAAATCAAATTTTTGTGGTCAGTCAATACCACCACCTGATGTCTGGCCCCCTCAAGCCAATGGCGCCACTCCTCAAAAGCCCACTTCATGGCCAAAAGCTCCCGATTCCCAACATCATAATTCCGCTCAGCGGGCGAAAATTTACGGGAAAAGAAGGCACAAGGCCTCATCACGGAGCAGTCAGAACTTTTCTGCGACAACACTGCCCCAGCTCCGATCTCAGAAGCGTCGACCTCAACCTGAAAAGGTAGAGCAACATCAGGCTGACGCAACACAGGGGCAGAGGAAAAACGGCGCTTAAGCTCCCGAAAGGCCTCCACAGCATCAGGGGACCAATCAGCAACATCAGCACCCTTCTTAGTCAAATCGGTCAATGGTTTAGCAATATCCGAAAAACCAGCAATAAATCGACGATAAAAGTTAGCAAAGCCCAAAAATTTCTGAAGACTCTTAAGAGAAGAGGGCTGCGTCCAATCACAAATAGCTTGAACCTTGACAGGATCCATTTCAATGGAAGAGGGGGAAAAAATATATCCCAAAAAGCAAATCCTCTGTACCCCAAAAACACACTTAGAACCCTTCACACACAAAGAATTAGACCGCAAAACCTGAAAAACCCTCCTGACTTGCTGGACATGAGAGTCCCAGTCATCCGAAAAAATCAGAATATCATCCAGATACACAATCATAAATTTATCCAAATAATCGCGAAAAATATCATGCATAAAGGACTGGAAAACTGACGGAGCATTAGAAAGACCAAAAGGCATCACTAAATACTCAAAGTGGCCCTCGGGCGTATTAAATGCGGTTTTCCACTCATCCCCCTGCCTGATTCGCACCAAATTATACGCCCCACGAAGGTCAATCTTAGAGAACCACTTGGCCCCCTTTATGCGAGCAAACAAATCAGTCAGCAACGGCAATGGGTATTGATATTTAACAGTGATTTTATTCAAAAGCCGATAATCAATACATGGTCTCAAAGAGCCGTCTTTTTTTGACACAAAGAAAAAACCGGCTCCTAAGGGAGATGACGATGGACGAATATGTCCCTTTTCCAAGGACTCCTTTATATATTCTCGCATAGCAGCATGTTCAGGCACAGACAGATTAAATAAACGACCCTTTGGGTATTTACTACCTGGGATTAAATCTATGGCACAATCGCACTCTCGGTGCGGAGGTAACGAACCAAGCTTGGATTCTTCAAAGACGTCACGATAGTCAGACAGGAACTCAGGAATTTCAGAGGGAATGGATGATGAAATGGAAACCACAGGTACATCCCCATGAGCCCCCTTACATCCCCAGCTCAACACAGACATAGCTCTCCAGTCGAGGACTGGGTTGTGAGATTGCAGCCAAGGCAATCCTAGCACCAAATCATCATGTAGATTATACAGCACCAGAAAGCGAATAATCTCCTGGTGATCCGGATTAATACGCATAGTTACTTGTGTCCAGTATTGTGGTTTATTATTAGCCAATGGGGTGGAGTCAATCCCCTTCAGAGGAATAGGAGTCTCCAAAGGCTCTAAATCATACCCACAGCGTTTGGCAAAGGACCAATCCATAAGACTCAAAGCGGCGCCAGAGTCGACATAGGCGTCCGTGGTAATAGATGACAAAGAGCAAATCAGGGTCACAGATAGAATAAATTTAGACGGTAAGGTGCAAATGGAAACAGATTTACCAAGCTTTTTAGTGCGCTTAGAGCATGCTGATATAACATGAGTAGAATCACCACAATAGAAACACAACCCATTTTTCCGTCTAAAATTCTGCCGCTCGCTTCGGGACAGAATTCTATCACACTGCATACTCTCTGGCGACTTCTCAGTGGACACCGCCAGATGGTGCACTGGTTTGCGCTCCCGCAAACGCCTATCGATCTGAATAGCCATTGTCATGGACTCATTCAGACCCGCAGGCACAGGGAACCCCACCATAACATCCTTAATGGCATCAGAGAGACCCTCTCTGAAAGTCGCCGCCAGGGCGCACTCATTCCACTGAGTAAGCACAGACCATTTACGGAATCTTTGGCAGTAAATTTCCGCTTCATCTTGCCCCTGAGATAGGGACATCAAAGTTTTTTCTGCCTGAAGCTCCAAATGAGGTTCGTCATAAAGCAACCCCAAGGCCAGAAAAAACGCATCCACATTGAGCAACGCAGGATCCCCTGGTGTCAATGAAAAAGCCCAGTCTTGAGGGTCGCCCCGGAGCAAGGAAATCACAATCCTGACCTGCTGTGCAGGGTCTCCGGCAGAGCGAGATTTCAGGGACAAAAATAATTTGCAATTATTTCGAAAATTCTGAAACCCGGATCTATTCCCCGAGAAAAATTCCGGCAAAGGAATTCTCGGCTCAGATACAGGTGCATGACAAACAAAATCTTGCAAATTTTGTACCTTCGTGGCGAGATTATTCAAACCTGCAGTTACACTCTGAAGATCCATTACAAACAGGTGGACACAGAGCCATTCAAGGGTTAAGAGGAGGTAAGAAGCAGCTAGACAGCAATTAAGGGCTAGGCAGCAAAACTCTGAGGGGAAAAAAAAAAAAAAAAAATTTCCCTTCAACACTTCTTTTTCTCCTGCTTCAGCCCAAACAATTAACACTTTGTCGGCCGGTCAAACTGTCATGATCTCAATGGCAAGAGAACATAGCATAAGCATATATAGGAACTAGCTCTTGGAAGATGGGAACTGAGCTGACCATGAACTAAACCTAACGCACAACTAGCAGTGGCCGGGTAGCATGCCTACGTTGATTCTAGATGCCCAGCACCAGCCGGAGGACTAAATAAAACTAGCAGAGGAAAATATTAGTCCTAGCTCACCTCTAGAGAAATACCCCGAAAGGAGACAGAGGCCCCCACATGTATTGGCGGTGAGTTGAGATGAAATAACAAACGCAGTATGAAAATAGGTTTAGCAAATTTGAGGTCCACTTACTACATAGCAGAAGACAGAAAGGACACTTTCATGGTCAGCTGAAAACCCTATCAAAAACACCATCCAGAAATTACTTTAAAACTCTGGCATTAACTCATAACACCAGAGTGGCAATTCCTGTTCACAAGAGCTTTCCAGACACAGTAACGAAACTACAGCTGTGAACTGGAACAAAAATGCAAAAACAAACATGGACAAGAGTCCAACTTATCTAGTAGTTGTCTAGGAGCAGGAACAAGCACAGAGAGGCTTCTGATAACATTGTTGACCGGCAAGCAACCAACAGAGCAGCAAGGTTATATAGCGACTCCCACATCTTGATGGGAACAGGTGAACAGAGAAGATGAAGACACCAGTTCAATTCCACCAGTAGCCACCGGGGGAGCCCAGAATCCAAATTCACAACAATCCACCCTCAGTGTGGACACTCACCTTCCCCATCAGCAGTGGCCATACGGGGCCTATGATACTCTACAGAAAGTTCAGCCTTAGGTAATACATATATTAGCGCTTTTACGGCTACATAAAACATTTGCATACAAGTCTGAAAAAATACCAAAAATAATCCATCCTGCTAGGCCGTTAAGCCAATCGGCTGGATTTAAAAAGGAGTCTCTATATTGTATTAGTCTCATTAAGAGCCTTAAGGAACCTAGAAAATCTGAGTCCAAGTCTCATTGGGTATGCTGTGTGGTGTTAATACCCTCCTTGGCTCCAGAGGTAAAGGCGAAGTACAGCATAGCCCTTACAAATACTGGGCTGTGTATACAGATCCAACAGTCCAGCAGTTTTTGTCCTTCCGCGTCGTTTGTAAGAAAAGCAAGATGCTGAATAAGTTTGTTGTCCTTGTCATCACTTAAAAGTTTATCCAGTGTCTCTGTAAGGTGCAGACATCCTACCACTGCCAGCAAGGTGATTAGAACAACAGTCTTTCTGCTAGTGAAAAGATCTTTTTGCAGTGACTGGCACGGATCCAGGTGGGCTTTCCCTCAAGTGAATGTGGTCAGCTGGACTTTAAAATGGGCCGTCAAACCGTGGATATATGAGGCTCCTTCTCACGTGTCTGTGTATGACCACCCAATCACCTGGATTCAGCAGATGTGCGTCTGCACTGGCATTAAGATCTGGAATGGATGAAAACACATTGCACCACATTAAGTCTTTTCTGCAAGGCCTGGACATGGGCTGTCATAGCACCGTGTTGCATTTTTAGCACCTGTGGGAAGTACAGACCAGTCTTTGGCAAAATACTAAACAGGACTTCAAAAGGGGACAAGCCTGTCTTTCTATTTGGAGTGTGTCTGACTAGAAAGAGTGCAAGAGACAAGCACTCTACCCCGCTCTTTCCTGTGTCTGCCATGGCCTCTGAATTTTCAGTTTAAGTGTCCCATTTCGTCTCTCCACTTTCCCACTACTTTGTTGTCTATATGGTGCATGATATGCTTGCTGTACTCCCAGGGCATGCATGACTTCCCTCAATATTTCTCCCATGAAGTGTGTACCCCTATCGCTCTCTGTGGTTTCTGGGACACCATACCTGCAGATCAGTTCTTTCATCAGTTTGTCTGCAGTCACTTTAGCATTTGCACATTTTACCAGATAGGCTTCCAGCCAACCAGAGAAGAGATCTACACATACTAGGACATTTTTCACACACTCCTACCTTGGGTAGCTGTATGTAGACGTCTGCAGTCTCTGAAATGGGTAAAGAGGCCTGGGTGTCGCTTTCTTAGGGAATTTTACTGTTTTACCAGGGTTGTGCTGTGATGAGGCATGACCGTACGAGCTTTGCTGCTGCGTAACTGAAACCAGGAGCGATCCGGAAGGCATCTACCATGGACACATGTGACATTTTGAGGTGTGAGTGGGGCCAGGTGTTGCTTGCGCCATTATTAGGAACAGGGACCTTGGTATATACAATTTATCCTTATTCTCCCAAAACTCTTCTTGAGTTCAGCTCAGCTCCCATTCTCCCCCGTGTTCCTTCTCTGTTTGGGCAGCTGTCGGGATTTCAGGACATCTAGGCTCAGTGTGGCTGGAATACGCTGACTCTCCGCCACCGTCCACTGCTCCCTAGGCTGCCTTGCTGCTACTTTAGCAGCCTCGTCTGCCCTTCTGTTGCCCTCTACCTCCACAGAGTCACCGTCCGTGTGTGCTGTTACCTTGACAATGCCAACCTAGACTGGTAACGTCAATGCCTCCACTAATTGTTTCACCAGCTCTGCATTTTTAATGGGCTTACCGGCTGATGTAAGAAACGTTTTGCTTCTCCAGACAGGGTGATAATAATGGGATATTCCCCATGCACAATTCGAATCTGTATAAATATTAGCGACTTTACCTGCAGCAGCTCTACACGCCTCAGTGAGTGCCTTCAACTCTGCCTCCTGCACCGACATGTGAGGAGGGAGTGGTTCAACTCGGATTACCTCATGTGAGGATACTACTGCATGTCCAGTGTAGAATCGCCCATCCTGGTGGTATCTGGAGCCATCTATAAAAATAAAAACCTCAACATATGCATTAGGAACAGGTTTTTCATGAACATATGTAAAACATACTGTCTCCTGACTCATCAGTTCCTATGCAGTCATGTTTGTGCGTCATGTCAACGTACCAGTGTACTTTTTTTTTTTTTTTCTCTAATGCTGTCACCAATTCCCCCTTTTCTGAATCCACAAGCAGATGAGTGGCTGGATTCAGAACATTGTATCTTTTGAGGGTGATGTATTCATTAAATTAGTATTAGAGCACATTCGAGTCTGATCTGTCTATCCATAGACAGGTGTTTTGGTTGAACTTGTATGAGTATGGCATTAATGTCATGTGGGGAACAAATTGTCAAAAGAAAAAGTCAGTATGAGCTCACATGCCTAGCTGTAATACAGCAGCTCTTACAACACGGACACACGTAGGAGACCCTCTAATCACTGGGTCTAATTGTGCTGAATAGTAAGTTATTGGTCTCTGTTCCTCTCCACGTTGCTGTGTCAGTACTGCGGTAGCATGTCCTCCCTGCTCTGTGCAAAATAAGAAAAATGGCTGATCATAGTTTGGAATGCCTAAGGCCGGGGCTTGACACAATGAGCAGCTTCAGAGATTAGAAGGAATCAATTGCTTCTTGAGTGAGATTGTAAGGGTTTGATGACAACCTGTCATAGAGTGGTTGCATCATTTGTGAAGCAGACCTTATCCAAGGCCTACAGTAGGTCACCAAACCTAGGAAAATACGTAGATGCTGGTGTGACCTTGGTAAAGGGAGATCTTGTATTGCCTGTTTTCTGTCTTCAGTCAGGTGTCTTGTACATTCAGCAATACAATGTCTCCCTTTAAAAATGTCACCTTTTGTTTGCAATACTGTAATTTGTCACGTGAGACCTTGCAACCCTTCTCTGCCAAAAAACACAGCAAGGAAACTATAGCTGTCTGGTCCGGGCAGCAGAGCAAGAGTTCATCCACGTACTGCAATAGTACAGTCTGTGGATGAGGTGGTTGCCACTGCTCAAGAATCCCTGCCATCACTGTTGAATAGATGGTTGGGGAGTTCTTTCCCCCTTTTGGGAGGACCGTCCAACAGTATTGTTTACCTTCGTGAGTAAAAGAGAAAAGATGCTGTCAGTCAGGGTGCAGGGGTACAGAGAAGAATGCATTTGCCAAATTAATGACTGTGAAACATTTTGTGACCGTACGGTGTGTGTATTAGGGACAATTGAGATCACACTCACTGTAGCATCATTAATGGCCTGTAAGTCCTGAACTATTCTGTGTCGGGGAACCCTTGGGTCCTTTTTTCCTTAATTGGATACAAAGGGGTGTTGCAGGGGGAAGATCTTTGCACCAGAACCCCTGCCTTAACGTACTCTTTAATATCCCTGCTCAGGGACATTGATTTGACTAGACTTAAGGGGGTATTGCTTTAACCGGAGAGTAGTGGTTCCTTCTTTTAATTTAACCATGACAAGGGGAATGGGCAGCCGACCCACATCAGATTTTCCCCTTGCCCAAACGGTGTCTGGTACCTGACTCTTTTCCCTGTCCTCAGACATTCTGGTGTCAGGTGTAACCTTCACCACTCTTGCCATATACACCATTTTTGAAATATTACACAAGTGTTTATATAAATCAGACACTAGTGTCCAAATATTATTTATACCCGTATTTGATTGGGTAGAGTACCTCTTAAGAAAACTAAATTTGATTCACATAATATGTTACCAAAAGAAAATTATATATATGAAAATATATAATTACGAAAGATACTGAGTCGTAAAATGGGAGAGCACAATGCCATAGGCCACAGCAAAGCACAAGCTTATTTTAAGAAGGTAGTAGCCCTATGTAAATCCATAACTAACAGTTCCAAATACAAAAGAAGGGATTTGAAAAATACCAAATATCAATACCAGTTGCTTGCAATAAGGTATAGGAAGTGGAAAAGACAAATAAACAGTGATTATGGGTTGAGCCAATATAATGAATGGCTAAAAACTATATATCACATGAAGACAACCTAGAAATACACGGTAACTATACCACCTTGTGTAAGGAAACTACTAAACTGGCAAATGAATGGACTTAAGTGAAACTATAATAGGGCATGATTTACCTGTGGTATAATGTGCACGTGGAAGACCCTGGCGTGCCTCTGCCCCAAGTGTTTGTATGAAAAGGGGACTTGTGACTGTAATACCCTCAGGAGAGTACTGTATGATGGCCTAGCCAGCACTCAACTCTGCTCCCAGCAATTCATAAGGGTATTGTTACTAACAATAAATTTGTAAGCACCTCTTGGCTGTCTCGTGATACTAGTCTTATTTGTTTAGTCATAGGGGCTTCAGTCGCTTGTCCTTCTACACTCACGGATTCCACAGTCTCGTCAGTAATCATGTCTGGCATTATCAAGTCTTTGTGTACCACAGTTCCGGCTGCCTCAGTGTCAATCAAGAATTCTGTCTCCTTCCCTCCCGGCATTGGTATGGTGGCCATCAAGGACGGACCAGGTCCGGAGGGGACAAGAACAGGGCACACATTTGTCACTGGGTTGTCAGTTTCCTAGTCTGGAGGTGAAGAAGGTGGAAGATTGGTCTGAGTGTCCATTTTCTCCACAATTCCAGCACTTTACTGTTTCTAAGTCTTTAGGTCCCTCATTACATCTCTACGGTTTTCCTTTTGTCACATCTGTATGTGTCTTAATTATGTGTCCTAGCAAGTCACCTGCTTTTGTGCTCACTAACTCCCTAGGCCTGCCCAGGTGCACTTCTACGTCCATCATATTGTCTTTATCTGAAAAATGGGAAAGGTTGGTTCTCAGGGTCAGCCAATTGTTTTAGCGTAGCTAGCTAGTCAGAGGGCCTCCAGGGATAATACTCCTGTATCTGTCTTACCCTACCTGATGTGGTTGGTTCTCTGGTGGTGGGGGTGACTAGATGACCGGTTGGGGGTGACATGACATGCTGGTCTACAGCTCCTTCCCAAAAGGATTACTGTCAGCCTACTCCCAAAAGTTGATGTCCCCACTATCCACCAACCACAATCCTGTGTCAGCTTCTTATGTCACTACATGTGATCTTGTCTGGACAGGATTCAGTGCAATTCTTAGGTCAGGTTGCAGCACAGATCATACGAGTATTTCTCCATTCTTGGTTTGTCTGACCACAGTCCATCTGTCTTGTCTGGGTCTCTGGTTATACAAAGGTATGACCGTAGTAGTAATGTGTCAGTCATAGTCGGACTTTTAAGCATCAAAACATTCATAATACACCTTACTTCCGTCCTGCTGCACTCTCTCAGACGCCATTTATTCACTTGCTATTTTCCTCCTTTGTCTGTGCCTTTTTGAATAACCAAACATCCACTCACTGGCATTTTTGCCTTTTTTTCATTATTGGTTTTACATCTTTCACTGCTTCCTTTTTCCAATCTATACAGCGGTTTTTGGATCCCATTGGGGTCCTGACTGCACATAGAATAAGTTGCCCATGGCTTCAACTTATCCGCTCAACTACACCAAGCAGGTTAACCTCCTACCACTTGGTGGACTTAAAGGATTTTACCAAGCAGGTTAACCACCTACCACTCGGTAAATCAGCTGGCTAGCACAGCTCAATGGACGGCAAGGTTACACCACCTAATGCCGTAGACTGACTGTAGCAGGTTACACCACCTATACTACATCAGCCGTGCAGTTGGCTACCTCCTCTGTTGATCCTCAATTTGATATATCAATCACTCACAAGTTTCCTCTAAACTAGGCACAGTTCTTTATCACTTTCAATTTCATACAGTACTTATTGCTTTAAACACAAATCTCTCAGCGTGTACTAAACCAAGGACAGAGAAACTTAGAATGCAATACATGGCTGTTATGATCCTCAGTGGCTTAG
Source organism: Ranitomeya variabilis (assembly GCF_051348905.1). Lineage (NCBI taxonomy): Eukaryota > Metazoa > Chordata > Amphibia > Anura > Dendrobatidae > Ranitomeya > Ranitomeya variabilis. Next base: position 242,960,523 of record NC_135236.1, on the reverse strand, counting down.
GATCACAAATCTAACCAGCTAAGTAGAAGATAATAGGACAAGCTCTGGGGATGTGGTAACTGGACTGACCGCAAACCTGATCCTAACCGCAAACACTATAGGCAGCCGTGGAACGTTTCCTGAAATCCTAGACGTCTCTTCACGGCCTGAGAAACTGACTACCCCTAAAGAGAAAGTAAAGACCTCACTTGCCTCAGAGAAATAACCCCAGAGATATAGAAGCCCCCCACAAATAATAACGGTGAGTTAAGAGGAAAAGACAAACGCAGAGATGAAACAGGTTGAGCAAATGAGGCCCGCTAACGCTAGATAGCAGAAAATAGCAAGGGATCTGTGCGGTCAGTAAAAAATCCTATGCAAAAATAGCCATGCAGAGAATGCGAGAAGCCCCACACCAACTAACGATGTGGGGGGAGCAACTCAGCACCCCAGAGCACCAGCAAGCAAGGAAATCACATATTAGCAAGCTGGACAAAACTTATCATATACTAGGAAACATCTTGAACACAGATGAGCAAAAATAAGCAAACAAAACTTAGCTTCTCTTGAGAGACTGATAACGGATGTAGACAGGAGCAATCAGAATAGCACTGAATACAACGACAACAGGCAAGGAATGAAGGACCAGGTGGATTAAATAGGAAACCTGACTAGCAGATGACGAGACAGCTGATCCCAGCCAGAAACCTGCAAAATAACAAAAAGAGCCACCAGGGGGAGCCCAAAGAGAGAACTCACACAGTACCACTCACGACCACAGGAGGGAGCCAGGAAACAGAGTTCACAACAGTACCCCCCCCTTGAGGAGGGGTCACCGAACCCTCACCAGAACCCCCAGGGCGATCAGGGTGAGCCACATGGAAGGCACGAACCAAATCGGCCGCATGAACATCAGAGGCGACAACCCAGGAATTATCCTCCTGACCATAGCCCTTCCACTTAACCAAATACTGAAGCCTCCATCTTGAAATACGAGAATCCAAGATCTTCTCCACCACGTATTCCAATTCTCCCTCAACCAGCACCGGAGCAGGAGGCTCAACAGAAGGAACCACAGGCACCACATACCTCCACAACAAAGACCTATGGAACACATTATGGATGGTAAACGATGCCGGGAGGTCCAAATGAAATGACACAGGGTTGAGGATTTCCAAAATTTTATAAGGACCGATAAAACGAGGTTTAAACTTAGGAGAAGAAACCTTCATAGGAACTGTTATGATCCTAGTGGCTGAGGATCACAAAACGGACTAGCTAAGTTTATGAACATAGACACGAGCTCTAGGGAGGTGGTAACTGGACTGACCGCAAAACCTGATCCTAACCAACACACTAAAGGTAGCTGGTGAACGTGCCTAAAATCCTGGACGTCTCGACGCAGCCTGAGAAACTTGCTACCCCTATAGAGAATGTAAGACCTCACTTGCCTCAGAGAAATGACCTCAAAGATATAGTAAGCCCCCAACAAATATTAACGGTGAGGTAAGGGGAAAATACAAAACGTAGAAATGAAAACAGATTCAGCAAATGAGGCCCGCTAATACTAGATAGCAGAAGACAGATAGGGAACTGTGCGGTCAGTAAAAAACCCTATGCAAAATATCCACGCTGAGAATACAAGAACCCCCACACCAACTAACGGTGTGAGGGGAGAAACTCAGCCCCCTAGAGCTACCAGCAAGCAAGGAAATCACATATTAGCAAGCTGGACAAGAAACAAAAATAAACCAAGAAACATATGACCACTGATGGTCAAAAAATGAACCAAGCAAAACTTAGCTTCTCTTGAAGAGACTGATAACGAAGGACTGCAGGAGAGCTCCAAAATAGCACTGAAGACATTGACAGCAGGCAACAACTGAGAGTCCAGGTGAACTAAATAGGAAACCAGCTAACAGATAACGAGACAGCTGATCAAGCCTCAGACCTGCAGAATGACACAAAGAGCCACCAGAGGGAGCCAAAAGACAGCACTCACACAGTACCAGTTGTGACCACAAGAGGGAGCCCAAAAACAGAGTTCACAACAGTACCCCCCCTTGAGGAGGGGTCACCGAACCCTCATCAAAACCCCCAGGGCGATCAGGATGAGCCACATGGAAGGCATGAACCAAATCGGCCGCATGAACATCAGAGGCGACAACCCAGGAATTATCCTCCTGACCATAGCCCTTCCACTTAACCAGATACTGAAGCCTCCGTCTAGAAATACAAGAATCCAAGATCTTCTCCACCACGTACTCCAATTCACCCTCAACCAGCACCGGGGCAGAGGGTTCAACAGAAGGAACCACAGGCACCACATACCTCCGCAACAAAGACCTATGGAACACGTTATGAATGGCAAACGACGCTAGGAGGTCCAAACGAAATGACACTGGGTTAAGGATTTCCAAAAACGTATAAGGACCGATGAAGCGAGGCTTGAATTTAGGAGAGGAAACCTTCATAGGAACATACCGAGAAGACAGCCATACCAAATCCCCAACACGAAGTCGGGGACCCACACCACGACGGCGGTTGGCAAAGCGCTGAGCCTTCTCCTGTGACAACTTCAAATTGTCTACCACATGGTTCCAAATCTGTTGCAACCTATCCACCACAGAATCCACCCCAGGACAGTCAGAAGGCTCAACCTGACCCGAGGAAAAACGAGGATGAAAACCAGAATTACAAAAAAAGGCGAAACCAAAGTAGCAGAACTAGCCCGATTATTAAGGGCAAACTCGGCCAATGGCAAAAAAGTCCCCCAATCATCCTGGTCAGCAGAAACAAAACATCTCAAATAAGTTTCCAAGGTCTGGTTAGTTCGCTCGGTTTGGCCATTCGTCTGAGGATGGAAGGCCGACGAAAAAGACAAATCAATGCCCATCTTAGCACAAAAGGACCGCCAAAATCTGGACACAAACTGGGATCCTCTGTCAGACACAATGTTTTCAGGGATGCCGTGCAGATGAACCACATTCTGAAAAAATAACGGAACCAAATCGGAGGAAGAAGGCAACTTAGGCAAGGGCACCAAATGGACCATTTTAGAAAAACGATCACAAACCACCCAGATGACAGACATTCTCTGAGAGACCGGAAGATCCGAAATAAAATCCATGGAAATATGCGTCCAAGGCCTCTTAGGAACCGGCAAAGGCAAAAGCAAACCACTGGCACGAGAACAGCAAGGCTTAGCCCGAGCACAAATCCCACAGGACTGCACAAAGGAACGCACATCCCGCGACAAGGAAGGCCACCAGAAGGATCTAGCCACCAAATCTCTGGTACCAAAAATCCCAGGATGACCCGCCAACACTGAAGAATGGACCTCGGAAATAACTCTGCTGGTCCATCTATCTGGGACAAACAGTCTCTCTGATGGACAATGGTCAGGTCTATCCGCCTGAAATTCTTGTAACACCCGTGGCAAATCTGGCGAAATGGCAGACAAAATTACCCCCTCTTTGAGGATACCAGCCGGCTCAGAAACTCCAGGGGAGTCAGGCACAAAACTCCTAGAAAGAGCATCAGCCTTCACGTTCTTCGAACCAGGAAGGTACGAGACCACGAAATCAAAACGTGAGAAAAACAATGACCAACGAGCCTGTCTAGGATTCAACCGCTTGGCCGACTCAAGATAAATCAAATTTTTATGATCAGTCAAGACCACCACACGATGCTTAGCTCCCTCTAGCCAGTGTCGCCACTCCTCAAATGCCCACTTCATTGCCAACAACTCCCGATTACCAACATCATAATTTCGCTCAGCCGGCGAAAATTTTCTTGAAAAGAAGGCACATGGCTTCATCACAGAGCAATCAGAGCTTCTCTGTGACAAAACAGCCCCTGCTCCAATTTCAGAAGCATCAACCTCGACCTGGAAGAGAAGAGAGACATCTGGCTGACATAAAACTGGAGTCGAAGAAAACCGGCGCTTGAGCTCCTGAAAGGCCTCAACGGCCGCAGGAGACCAGTTAGTCACATCAGAACCCTTCTTGGTCAAATCCGTCAAAGGTTTAACCACACCAGAAAAATTAGCAATGAAGCGACGGTAAAAATTAGCAAAACCCAAGAACTTCTGAAGACTCTTAACCGATGTAGGTTGAGTCCAATCATGAATAGCCTGGACCTTGACTGGGACCATCTCAATAGAAGAAGGAGAAAAAATAAAGCCCAAAAAGGAAACTTTCTGGACTCCGAAGAGACATTTGGAACCCTTCACAAATAAGGCATTGGCACGCAGGACCTGAAATACCATCCTGACCTTCTTCACATGGGATTCCCAATCATCTGAAAAGACCACAATATCATCCAGATACACAATCATAAATTTATCCAGATATTCTCGGAAGATATCGTGCATGAAGGACTGAAACACAGAAGGGGCATTAGAAAGTCCAAAAGGCATCACCAAGTACTCAAAATGGCCTTCGGGCATATTAAATGCTGTTTTCCATTCATCGCCCTGTTTTATACGCACAAGATTATACGCACCGCGAAGATCTATCTTGGTGAACCAACTAGACCCCCTAATCCGAGCAAACAGATCAGACAACAATGGTAAGGGATACTGGAATTTGACCGTGATTTTATTTAGAAGGCGATAATCTATACAGGGTCTCAACGAACCATCCTTCTTGGCCACAAAAAAGAATCCCGCACCAACAGGGGACAAGGAGGGGTGAATATGTCCCTTCTCCAAAGACTCTTTTACATAGCTCCGCATAGCGGCATGTTCTGGTACAGACAAATTAAACAGTCATCCCTTATGGAACTTACTACCAGGAATCAAATTTATAGCACAATCACAATCCCTATGAGGAGGTAGGGCACTGGATTTGGGCTCATCAAATACATCCTGGTAGTCCGACAAAAACTCAGGGACTTCAGAAGGAGTAGAGGAAGCAATTGATACCAATGGAGCATCGCCATGAATTCCCTGGCAACCCCAACTCAACACAGACATTGCTTTCCAATCCAGAACTGGATTATGAGCCTGCAACCATTGCAGACCCAACACGACAACGTCATGCAAATTATATAACACAAGAAAGCGAATCACCTCCTGATGTGTAGGAGTCATACACATGGTCACCTGAGTCCAGTATTGAGGCTTATTCTTGGCCAATGGTGTAGCATCAATTCCCTTCAATGGAATAGGGAACTGTAATGGCTCAAGAATAAAACCACAGCGCTTGGCAAATGCCAATCCATCAGATTCAGAGCGGCACCTGAATCTACAAAAGCCATAACTGAGTAGGATGACAGAGAGCAAATCAAAGTAACAGACAAAATGAATTTAGGCTGTACAGTACCAATGGTGACAGATTTAGCGAAGTTTTTTGTACGCTTAGAGCATGCTGAGATAACATGAGCTGAATCACCACAGTAAAAGCACAACCCATTCTGACGTCTATGATTTTGCCGTTCAATTCTGGTCAGAGTCCTATCACATTGCATAGACTCAGGTTTCTGTTCAGAAAACACCGCCAGATGGTGTGCAGGTTTGCGCTCCCGCAAACGCCGATCAATCTGAATGGCCAAAGCCATTGACTCATTCATACTCGCAGGCGTGGGGAACCCCACCATAACATTCTTAATGGCTTCAGAAAGACCTTCTCTGAAATTTGCAGCCAGGGCACACTCATTCCATTGAGTAAGCACCGACCATTTCCGAAATTTTTGACAATACACCTCAGCTTCCTCCTGACCCTGAGAGAGAGCCAGCAAGGCCTTTTCTGCCTTGTTCTCAAGATTAGGTTCCTCATAAAGCAATCCAAGTGCCAGAAAAAACGCATCCACATTCAGCAATGCAGGATCTCCTGGCGCCAGGGAGAAAGCCCAATCTTGAGGGTCGCCACGTAACAGGGAGATAACAATTCTAACTTGCTGAGCGGAATCACCAGAGGAACGAGGTCTCAAAGAAAGAAATAATTTACAATTATTCTTAAAATTCAGAAACCTAGATCTATCTCCAGAAAACAACTCAGGAATAGGTACCTTTGGCTCAGACATAGGACTGTGAACAATAAAATCCTGAATGCTTTGCACCCTTTCAGCAAGCTGATCCACACTAGAAGTCAGACTCTGAATATCCATGTCTGCAGCTGAACTCAAAGCCACCCAGAGATTAAGGGAATGAGAGAAGCTGGACAGACTGCAGCAAAGGGAGAGGGAAAAAAAAAAAAATTGTACTCAGGACTTCTCTTAACCCACTTCTGCGATGCATTAAACACTTTTTGGCCTGTTGTACTGTTATGATCCTCAGTGGCTTAGGATCACAAATCTAACCAGCTAAGTAGAAGATAATAGGACGAGCTCTGGGGATGTGGTAACTGGACTGACCGCAAACCTGATCCTAACCGCAAACAATATAGGCAGCCGTGGAACGTTTCCTGAAATCCTAGACGTCTCTTCACGGCCTGAGAAACTGACTACCCCTAAAGAGAAAGTAAAGACCTCACTTGCCTCAGAGAAATAACCCCAGAGATATAGAAGCCCCCCACAAATAATAACGGTGAGTTAAGAGGAAAAGACAAACGCAGAGATGAAACAGGTTGAGCAAATGAGGCCCGCTAACGCTAGATAGCAGAAAATAGCAAGGGATCTGTGCAGTCAGTAAAAAACCCTATGCAAAAATATCCACGCAGAGAATGCGAGAACCCCCACACCAACTAACGATGTGGGGGGAGCAACTCAGCACCCCAGAGCACCAGCAAGCAAGGAAATCACATATTAGCAAGCTGGACAAAACTCATCATATACTAGGAAACATCTTGAACACAGATGAGCAAAAATAAGCAAACAAAACTTAGCTTCTCTTGAGAGACTGATAACGGATGTAGACAGGAGCAATCAGAATAGCACTGAATACAACGACAACAGGCAAGGAATGAAGGACCAGGTGGATTAAATAGGAAACCTGACTAGCAGATGACGAGACAGCTGATCCCAGCCAGAAACCTGCAAAATAACAAAAAGAGCCACCAGGGAGAGCCCAAAGAGAGAACTCACACAGTACCACTCACGACCACAGGAGGGAGCCCGGAAACAGAGTTCACAACACATGGCCCCCCTTTCTCTGGCCCACAGCACCGAGGGGAGAAATTACAAGCAATTAGCGCAGGGGCTCGACTCACACCTCCCATCAGGTATTTCGTGCTGATAAGAGCTTGGTGCCTCACACACACAGAAACGGATTGCAGCAGTTTTCAGACTTAATCTCTATAAAACATTCAAACATTCATCCTCTAGGAATTAAAAACAGTTTCTCTATACAGGCAAATCACTGCATAACTTGAAAAAGCTGATTCTGACCGCATCCGGCCAAAACACATATAGACATATCCACAACTCATTCATCCTGGACCTTCAACAACAGTCAGATAAGTAATGATACTTATATAATGACTAGATTGTGGCCCGATTCTAACGCATCGGGTATTCTAGAATATGCATGTCCCCGTAGTATATGGACAATGATGATTCCAGAATTCGCGGCAGACTGTGCCCGTCGCTGATTGGTCGAGGCAACCTTTGACATCATCGTCGCCATGGCAACCATTATGACATCTACGTCGATACTGTGCCCGTCGCTGATTGGTCGAGGCGAATTCGCGGCAGACTGTGCCCGTCGCTGATTGGTCGAGGCAACCTTTATGACATCATCGTCGCCATGCTGTGCCCGTCGCTGATTGGTCGAGGCCTGGCGGCCTTGACCAATCAGAGACACGGGATTTCCAGGACAGACAGACAGACAGACAGGCAGACAGAAAAACCCTTAGACAATTATATACTAGACTGTGGCCCGATTCTAAAGCATCAGGTATTCTAGAATATGCATGTCCCCGTAGTATGTGATTCGCGGCAGACTGTGCCCGTCGCTGATTGGTCGAGGCAACCTTTATGACATCATCGTCGCCATGACAACCATTATGACATCTACGTCGATACTGTGCCCGTCGCTGATTGGTCAAGGCCTGGCGGCCTCGACCAGTCAGACGCGGGATTTCCATTATGACATCATCGTCGCCATGCTGTGCCCGTCGCTGATTGGTCGAGGCCTGGCGGGATTTCCAGGACAGACAGACAGACAGACAGAAAAACCCTTAGACAATTATATATATAGATGACTCATTCATACATGCTCAGGGATTGTTTTTTTTTTCTTTTCCTTTCACTTTTTAGTTGATTTTACAAGAAGAAAATCCCTTATCTCAATCACGCCACCTAATTCAGCTCAAACTGAGTTGAATAATGTCTTCTGTCTTAGGTGTTAGGACCACACCTAACGGAACCCTTCATCAATCAGGTATTTATCTATTTATCCTCATTTACTCACCTCTCATCTCATTCAGAGGTTTCTCATAGACATACATACAAGGTTCACACAGCCTGCCTATCTTGCACTTTGGAATTAACACAACTCTATATAAATAAAACTGCAGCAGTGTCCACTGACACTCTGAAAACACTTTAAGGCCAAACAACAAAAACCACAGCCTTACACAAAATACAGCTTCATATAATGTACTGCCAATCCAAAATGACCAAAATAACAACACTGCACAGAGCCTATCCCAGTTCTTGTATTACACACCCTAAACAAATACACAACCAATTAGGATATTGACAAATAATACAGATAACAATTATCACAATTATCATCTTATTACTCTATTATTCAACTCTCATACGGACATGACACAAAACTCACTGGTGAGGATTCTTTGAACCATGTTTACAGCCTTTTACCCAGAGGTATGGAGAAATCCGGAAGAGAGATTGCAGGTGCAAACAGATTGTAAGAATAATATTTCTCACCTTGCTGCAGCTGTTGTTTGCATGTCCAAACTCTCTCGAAGCTCCCCCATACGGATTCCGAATAGGCTGGTTACACGGCCGCACGTCGGGCGCCAAAACTGTCGTAGCTGTTTTTGTTCTGACCCATTGTCAGCTGACAGATCACCAGTGAGGCCTAATTGTGGATTTACGCCCTTAGTTGACAAGCGCTTGGAGACAAAAGACACCTCACACGTATTCTGTGAGCAAGTCACTTTATCTGATATATAAAAAGCCAAAGCAATGTTTTATACCATTTACATCAAATGCATTTCAATGTAACTCATGTAGCCGCCACCATCACCCAGGGTCATATTCTATTTACCATAGCTCAGAACATGTTGTGACTGACTATTGAGAACATACATGATAAGAAGTGTAGTCTCCTTGAAGGGGGAGACCATCAGACTACTGTGTCAACAGATTCTAGTAATTCTAACACTTAAAGGTAAAAGGCACTTAAAGGCAAGGCAGTTAAAGGCAAACTATTAACCCTTCTATAACAATGGGGAGTTGGAGTATCTTGTGGAGAAGATCTTGGATTCTCGTTTTTCAAGACGGAGGCTTCAGTATCTTGTCAAGTGGAAGGGTTATGGCCAGGAGGATAATTCTTGGATTGTTGCCTCCGATGTTCATGCTGACGATTTGGTTCGTGCCTTCCATTTGGCTCGTCCGGATCGGCCTGGGGCTCTGGTGAGGGTTCGGTGACCCCTCCTCAAGGGGGGGGTACTGTTGTGAATTCTGTTGTGGTTTCTGCTCTTGGGCTCCCTCCGGTGGTTATAAGTGGTAGTGCTGCTGTTTGTCCTTCACAGCAGTCATCAGGTGCTTCCACTTTGGATGGGGCTATTTAGTCTGGCTTCACCCTTTAGTGAGTGCCAGTTGTCCATTGTTTTTCTGGAGGATTCACATCTCTGCTTTGTTTCTCCTGCTGGATTGTCCAAATCATCAAAGATAAGTCCTGGCTTTGTTTTTGCAGTCCACATGCGGTAGACTTTATAGTTCAGTGAATTGCTATGTTTTTTCTTGTCCAGCTTTGTCTGTGTAAGGATTTATTCAGCCAAGCTGGAAGCTCTGGAGTCGCAGAGTTACCCTCCATGCCTTTAGTTAGGTGTGGAGATTTTTGTATTCTCTGTGGTGGATTTTTGTAGTATTTTAATACTGACCGCACAGTACTCTGTCCTGTCTTTTCTTTCTAGGTAGCGTGGCCTCCTTTGCTAAATTCTGTTTTCAGTCTGCGTTTGTAATTTCCCTCTCCTCTCACAGTCAATATTTGTGGGGGGCTGTCTTTCCTTTGGGGATTTTCTCTGAGGCAAGGTAGTTTTCCTGTTTCTTTCTTTAGGGGTAATTAGTCCTCCGGCTGTGACGAGGTGTCTAGGGAGTGACAGGAATATCCCACGGCTACTTCTAGTTGCGGTGTTAAGTTCAGGATCTGAGGTCAGTATAGAGGCCACCTACTCCAGAGCTCATCCATGCTGCTCCTAGGCCACCAGATCATAACAGCCAACCTAAAGTTAACTGCCCTGCCATAGTTCAAAGTAATGCGTAGAGTCTATTACTTCCTCGGCGTTCTGGCCGCCGGCTACGCGCCTCAGAAGGATGTTGCCGATCTCGGGGCACGACTCCTACTGGTTCTATTGCCTTTGTGCTGTGATCTCGTTTCTCACTTCTCCACAATATACTTCGCTTCGTGTCCTTTCTTAGGATGCCGCCGCAATGAGGTGCAGGCACGGCTCCGTAACGTTCTGTCTTTTGCTAGGCCACTTTCAGGATCCCACCCCTGACAGAGACCCCCCTGAATCTTCCCAAGTAACGCTCTCCTCTCACTAGATGTTACCTGGGCAAAACCCAGTCAGCTTCTCTCTAACTTCCTATCCAACCCCCAGTTCTACCAGAGTGTGAGGAGTGGCCTAATACATAGAACCTTTTGCTCCCCCTGGTGGTCGGAGTGTGAAGTGTAATGTGTGACTGTGATACCTGGTCAGGTGAACTCTTTTAATACAATCAGACGTACCATCACTCCCCTTAGCAGCAGAGCGACAATACTGCATGACCAGGACTCTGGGGCACTGCATAGGCAGCCCACCTGATCTAGTAGCAGGGAAGTTGATAATAAGCTGTTAGCCAGACAGAGGTGCATCCCATGTAATGGTGTGAATGGCACCCTAGGAAAGTCTGTGTGCATTTGCAATCCTAGGCAGCCACCCCACAGATGTGTGGAGGGTTAGTAAGTGGTTGTTCTATTGGTATTTTGCACTATGCTGCCCGTGCCTTTATCATGGGGGCCTGATACATCCTATTGTGTATTTGTATCTGGACATGGTATTGATAAGAATGACTGTCTTATTTTTCTTATTTTTTAATCTATGTCCTTTTTTCAATGAATTGCTCTCCACTCTCCTTGCACAACAGATATACAGCCACCATTTTCTACAATGCCACACTCGCATAACTTCTTGACTTGATCACCCTTCTTTTGCATAGCAGAATTCGACCAATCAATAGACAAACCTGGCACCCCAGCCTCACAAAAAAAAACAGAGCCAAGTATCTAAGCTGCAAAGCAGCACTGGAAGAAAACGCACCCTTAGGCCGGCCTCACACTAGCGAGTTTTACGGACGTATGAGCGCATAAACTACGTCCGTAAAACTCGCAAAATAAACGGCACGATTATTCTCAATGGGGCTGCTCCTATTAGCCGTATATTACGGTTCAGTATTATACGGCTTTCTACGGCCGTACAAAATCGCAGCATGCTGCGTTTGTCACCGTATTGCGCAAAAAAATCGCCAATGAAAGTCTATGGGGGCGAGAAAAATACGGATTCCACACTGACCAGCAGTGTGACTTGCGAGAAATACGCAGTGGTGTTAGTGAAAAGTCGGTAATTCAATTGCCGGCTTTTCATTTCTCCTGCACAAACCCGACAGGATATGAGACATGGTTTACATACAGTAAACCATCTCATATCCCCTTTTTTTTTGCATATTCCACACTACTAATGTTAGTAGTGTGTATGTGCAAAATTTCAGCGCTGTAGCTGCTGAAATAAAGGGTTAAATGGCGGAAAAAATTGGCGTGGGCTCCCGCGCAATTTTCTCCGCCAGAATGGTAAAGCCAGTGACCGAGGGCAGATATTAATAGCCAGGAGAGGGTCCATGGTTATTGGCCCCCCCGTGGCTAAAAACATCTGCCCCCAGCCACCCCAGAAAAGGCACATCTGGAAGATGCGCCTATTCTGGCACTTGGCCACTCTCTTCCCACTCCCTGTAGCGGTGGGATATGGGGTAATGAAGGGTTAATGCCACCTTGCTATTGGAAGGTGACATTAAGCCAGATTAATAATGGAGAGGCGTCAATTATGACACCTATCCATTATTAATCCAATTGTTGGAAAGGGTTAAAAAACACACACACACATGATTTAAAAGTATTTTAATGAAATAAACACATCGGTTGTTGTAATAATTTATTGTTCTCTCAATCCATCAGGAACACCCTCGCTTGGAAAAATAATAAACGCACAAGATGCATACCTTCTGGTGAACCGTCTCGTCCCACGAAGTAATCCATCTGAAGGGGTTAACTAATATTACAGGCAGGAGCCCTGCTAAATGCAGCTGTGCTCTGTGCTTGTAATTCCCCAGCGAATGAATGAAATGTAGGTCATTGACCTACATTTCCTTCAGTCGCGGTGAGGCGCCCTCTGGTGGATGTTCTCATGAACTGCAGCCTGGGAACTTTTTCCCACGCTCCAGGTCATATGAGGACATCCACCAGGGGGCGCATCACCGCGACTGAAGGAAATGTAGGTCAATGACCTACATTTCATTCATTCGCCGGGGATTACAGGCACGGAGCACACAGCTGCATTAGCAGGGCTCCTGCCTGTAATATTAGTTAACCCCTTCAGATGGATTACTTCGTGGGACGAGACGGTTCACCAGAAGGTATGTATCTTGTGCGTTTATTATTTTTCCAAGCGAGGGTGTTCCTGATGGATTGAGAGAACAATAAATTATTACAACAACCGCTGTGTTTATATCATTAAAATACTTTTAAATCATGTGTGTGTGTGTTTTTTAACCCTTTCCAACAATTGGATTAATAATGGATAGGTGACATAATTGACGCCTCTCCATTATTAATCTGGCTTAATGTCACCTTCCAATAGCAAGGTGGCATTAACCCTTCATTACCCCATATCCCACCGCTACAGGGAGTGGGAAGAGAGTGGCCAAGTGCCAGAATAGGCGCATCTTCCAGATGTGCCTTTTCTGGGGTGGCTGGGGGCAGATGTTTTTAGCCATGGGGGGGCCAATAACCATGGACCCTCTCCTGGCTATTAATATCTGCCCTCGGTCACTGGCTTTACCATTCTGGCGGAGAAAATTGCGCGGGAGCCCACGCCAATTTTTTCCGCCATTTAACCCTTTATTTCAGCAGCTACAGCGCTGAAATTTTGCACATACACACTACTAACATTAGTAGTGTGGAATATGCAAAAAAAAAGGGGATATGAGATGGTTTACTGTATGTAAACCATGTCTCATATCATGTCGGGTTTGTGCAGGAGAAATGAGAAGCCGGCAATAGAATTACCGGCTTTTAACACATATCGCGCTGAATGAAATCTAAATACAGAATATATATATATGTGTCTCAATGACATATATATATATATATATATATATATATATATATATATATATATTCTGTATATATGTTTTCCCGAACATTTGAGCACATAAATCCATTAGATGTCGGTTTTGCAAGCCTGCGCGAAAATCTCGCAGTACGGATGCCATACGGATTACATACGGAGGATGCCATGCGCAAAATACGCTGACACACCCTGACTACGGATCAATATTTTGGGAACATTTCTCCGTATTACGGCCGTAGTACGGACGTATAATACGTGGCGTATTGTCTTACGCCCAGTGTGAGGCCGGCCTTAGGAAGTATTTTATCACATTTAAGCAAGAAATTTTCAAATTTAAGTCACTCTCTCCTCTGCTAAACATGACACCTTCACAACTGTCAGTAACGTAGTTGTGGAAATATTTTCTGTTCTGATTTCCTGATATTCAGTGTGTAAATTAATTGTTAGATATTTGCTTTGTCTAAATAAATGAATCATGCCCGCAGTGATGAATTTGGTCACATGTATTATTATTGTTACCTTTTTCCTGCATTGGGGAAATAACATTACATGCGGTATAAGACTTATTAGCTGTGCCATCCACATGTGAAACTGGTAATATACTTCACACGTGGACATGTATATATAATGATCTATAGCACTGATGCAATTCATTTTCCTCATAATTTTAATAAATGTATCATTTAGTAATTGTTAATATCCAGGAGCAATGAATTCCTTTTTGTTTACAGAATAAAACTTTACATATTGAACATTACTTGCCTGTTTCTGCATGCAATGCATTAAATGGGGATGTCCAGTGTAAGGCAGTGACCGGTGTCATATGCGAGGGTCGCTATGTATCCCCCAGGATGTACTTAGAAGCATATTAGATCCGCTGGAGTGCCCTGTGCTCACAGCAGGTTTGCCTGTGAGACACAGGGAAGAATAAAAGTGAGTGTGAACTGGATCAAGTTATTTGACCCAGAAATTATTCAGGAAAACCCGGTATGGGCTTTTATTTTTGAAACGGACTGCAGGAAGGCAGTGGGGCCGGTCCGTTTCCTCCAGCCCAGATCTTATAGTGGCCCATGGCCATAGAATCTGGAGCAAAGAAAAAAAAACCCTGCAAGAGAGTTTGGGTGTGTCAGTATTGGTCTGGGAGTCAGACGTAGCTGGAGCTTTATGAGGAGCTCTGTCCGTGTGGTGCAACACGGGCCTGGCAGAGCCTGCAAAACCTGACACCCCAGCATACATGGTGGTGTATTACGTTCACGGCAACAGATTGTGGACTGTCTTTACTTTTCCCGGCTGCATACCGAAGGACTTGTTTGCTTATTTGTCCGGTTTGTGAGTATGCTGTGAAATAAACAAGACTTTATTTTGAACTTTATATGGGTCACTGCCTATTCACTGCATAGCAAGGACATCGCTACATCACACCAGGTACTTGGTTAGTTTGACTTGATTCTAAACATCTGTATAAACTAAACTGAGGCACAGGAGGTGTCTACAATGCAAAAGGATTCATGGGACACAGGTATGACAACTGGTCATGCAGCCAGGCGTCACTTTTGTAGCCGGCATCATTGGCTGGCATTTCTTGCACACTTCTGTTGCTTCCTAGGTTCCACAACACATGCCATGATACAGTGGGAGGTCTAGTGACCAAGCCTAAATCAAGGGACCTCGGAGGGAACATACTGTAGTTGCCCCAGAGATGTTGGAACAAGAATGCTGTCCCCATAAGTGAAGTCCGGCTGCACTAGAGGACTGTAACAGAGATCAGAACTGGATGTCAAGAATCTATTTTCCTTATTTTTGGTTGGATTCATAAAACCTCAGATAAGAATATCCATGTGCCTCTGTGTGAAATCAGGAGCTTAAGAGCAGTATGGTAGCAAAGAAATCTATAAACTTAGGCTGAGCGGACTTCTAATAAACCAAATCACAGAGTCAAATCACACAAAATAGTTAATAAATAACATTTCCCACTTCCATATGTCTACATTACATCAGCACAATTTTTAAAATTTAATTTTTTTTGTTAGGAAGTTATAAGGGTTAAAAGTTGACCAGCGATTTCTTATTTTTCCAGCATAAACCATTTTTTAGGGACCACATCACATTTGAAGCGACTGTGAGTGGCTTGTATGACAGAAAATACCCATAAGTGAAACCTTTCTAGAAAATACACCCCTGAAGGTGCGCAAAATCACATTCAAGAAGTTTATTAAGCCTTCAGGTGCTTCCCAGGAATTTTGGGAATGTGGAAGGAAAAAATTAACATTTAACTTTGTCACAAAAATTTTACCTTAGACCCATTTTTTTTTTATTTCTGAAATGGTAAATGAAAAAATGGACCACAAAATTTGTTGTGCAATTTCTCCTGAGCATGACGATACCCCATATGTGGAGGAAAACCATTGTTTGGGCGCACGGCAGAGCTCGTAAATGGAAGGAGGGCCATTTGACATTTTGAATGTTAAATTTGCTGTAGTAATTAGCGGACGCTATGTTGCAATTGAAGATTCCCTGATGTGCCTACACAGTGGAAATCCCTCACAACTGACACAATTTTGGAAACTAGACCTCTCAGGGAACTTATATAAATGTGTGGTGAGCACCTTGGACCCCCAGGTGCTTCACAGAAGATTGAGCAGTGAAAATAGAAAAATCACATGTTCCCTACAAAAATGTTTTATGGACCCAAATTTTGCATTTTCGCAATGATATCTGGAAATTGCACCATACAATTTGTTGTGCAATTTGTCTTGAATACGCTGATACCCCATATGTGGGGGAAAACTACTGTTTGGGCACACAGCAAGTGCAATTATTCAAGCAAATGCAAAATTTGCTTGAATAATTAGCGGGCGACAAATCATGTTTGGAAAGCCCCTAATGTGCCTAAATAGTGAAATCCCCAAGTGACATGATTTTGGGAGCTAGACCCCTCAAGGAATGTGTCTAGATTAGTGATGAGCACCTTCAACACCCAGCAGCATCACAGAAGGTTATAACGCAGAGCCTTGAAAATAAATAAATCACATTATTCACACAAAAATTGTATTTTGGACCCAATTCTTTTTATTTTCACTAGGATTTCTGATGAAAATGTGTTCCAAAATGTGTTCTGCAATTTCTCCTGAGTACACAGTTACCACATATATGGTCAAAAACTACTTTTAAGGCACAGTTCTAACCAAATTTGGACTTACATTCCCTTTTGCCTACAGAAGAGAACTATCTGATAAATTTAAAAAATAATCTTTATTTAAACAGTTTTTTTAAACATTATGAAAAACAGCATAAGATGGGCATGTCACAGAATGCCCAGTAGGGGGAACCCCAATCCAATCCTATTCAGGAATAGTCAAATACTGCTATATATATATATATATATATATATATATATATATATATATATATATATATATATATATATATATATTATTAAAAGCAAAAGGATATAAATAAATGGCAACGGATTATACCCAAGAATCGGGGTCTAGTTACCATCCATTTCATATGATGTTTGTATATAAACACAGTAGTCCCACCCATTAATTGTGATATCACGTTGCCAGTATAATATGGAAAAGGACTCAAATTCAAATGTATAAGCTGACACCAATCTATATAAAAAACATAGAAGATAAGAAACTATAAGTTCCAATAGATAGCTATTTGTAGATTAAATAGCATGACCAAGGAGAGTCTATGTCAAGATGTCTATAATCTTACATAAAGTTACTTCCTATGACACAGTGCCAACAGCATATAGAGTACAATTAAGTCGCCATATATTAGGAGTCGAGTTTCTTCTGCTGCACAGGGGGAATCTCGATCGGTGTCTGCTGCGGTCTCCCATTCTCCATCGGCCGCAGTGGAGCCTGCTCTGCGGAGACGTCGTTCCCAGCGTCTCACTGAGGCTGCTTCTGTGCAAAGGGTTACTGCTGCCTCTCCAGGCTCTGCTATTGTACCCTGCACTGATCTGCGGCGAGCAGGCTTTTCTGGGACTAAGTCCTGCTTTGCACACACTGAGCATGCCCAGGGTAAGATCTCTCAGTGGAGATCAAGGGTCACATGCTCAGGTACTGCAGCCAAATCTATTGGTCCTTCTAGGAAGGTCCTGTAGGTACACAGGCTCTGTAGCAGTCTCTCATTGGTCCTTTTTAGGAAGGTCCTGTACGTGCTGCAGCTATTTAAGGCTCGCATGGCCGCACGGCCATGCGCTAGTATCTTCCAAAGTTACATGCTTTGCGCCACTGTGGTCATGTGCTTGAATGTGTTCAGGGACCCGGCTGAAATAAGCCCCTAGAATGCTGGCACCTCCGGCGAGGAGAGTGTGTATGAGTGTATTCAGGGACCTGGCTGAAATAAGCCCCTAGAATGCTGGCACCTCCGGCGAGGAGTGTTGTGTGCATGCATGACCACTGACTGCTCTCATCTGGGTAGTTAGCCTGTGCCTTTGTGAGAGTCTAACAGGGCACAGAGCTTTGCTTTCTCGGCCACTCTGTGAAGCTAACAGAGCTGGTTCATACAGCCATATTGTGCCGCCATTCACTTAGCAGCAGGATCTTTCCTGCACGGTGGATCCCGGGTTGCGAACGCACCAATCCCATCAATAAATATATTTGGTGCGTTCCGCAAACCCTAACAGTATACTAGCGCCAGGATCTGGCTAAGTAATGGCGGATGAACAGCGGTTGCAGGGGTACATTCAGCTGCTGGAGGGTCGGTTGACGTCTCTTGAGCGTGCAACCTCGGTGGTGGATGTTACCGCAATAGCTGTTCAGGCTGCTAGCGTGGCTGCAGCAGCTTTACCCACTGCCACCTCTGTTCCAACCATATTTCACCATCCATTGCCTGAGAGGTACTCTGGGGACAGTAAGTCCTGTAGGGGTTTCGTGAGCCAGTGTGGTATACACCTCGAGCTCCTGGCTGCACGTTTTCCCACAGAGCGGGCAAAGGTGGGATTCATAATTTCTCTCTGGTCGGACAGGACGTTGGAGTGGGCTACGCCGCTGTGGGAGCGCAACGATCATGTGGTGCGGAGTGTTCCACGGTTTCTGGACACTCTGAAACAGGTCTTTGTAGGACCTCAAGTCACCCATGATACAGCGCTCCAGCTGCTGGCTTTGACTCAGGGTTCAGACATGGTCAGCCATGTTGCGGTTACCTTCCGGACGTTAGCGTCTGAGTTGGAATGGCTGGATAAAACCCTCATTCCCGTATTTTGAACCAAAAAAAAAAGCATCAAGCTATATAGCAGGGACCACCACTAAATATAATACAAATGTAATTTTTATTTGTCAACCAAAAACACAAAACACCACACAATTAAAATCATTTAAAACCTCAACTCAAATGAGTCATATGTTCCAGAAAAGGAACCACCACCCCTGGACATGGTTGGTGAAATAGGCAAGATATACAAATAATAAGCACAATGTGCGATTCAACTATGTAACTTATGTGGTAATGGATACAGCTAATACAAAGATATATCTACCCTATGAGAATAATAACACTATAGAAACATGGCGCAGCTCGCTTGCAAAAAATGAAAGCAGACATATATAGATGTGCATTTACACACTATGGGCTGGTCAAACAGTTACCGTAATACAAGATGAAAAATAAATGACATAAAATGCAGTGAGAGAATATCAAACATGTGGAACCAGCCCTCTAGATATATTGTAGCATAGAGATGTGCACATGTAACAGATAAAAAGATCTGGTTATGTATTAGGCTATGTACATAATACATCCCATGTGGTGGGTTCAGATAGCAAAACCAACACCACTGACTATATGGGGGTAGCCCTGCTGTGAAAACATGACCATTACCACCTATAACCGGTGGTCCAGGGAGCAGGAGGCCCAACGCGTATCACCACCTGAAGTGGCTTCGTCAGGAGCAGGTGCCTGTATGGACGGCTGACTACTTATATATATATACAAGTATAATGTGTACCGTATCAAGGGAAACTCCCATCAGCTGGAGGGAGGATCGGCATAGAGACACCGATCGTAATACTGGCGTCCCGGAAACCGGACATGACGACACTCAAAAGACTGGGCTGAAATGGGAGTACCAATATGGCCGCGCGTGAGATTACTGCGCATGCGCCAGGACATGTTGGTACACAGGAGTGCCAATATGGCTGAGGCAATGAATAACACGCATGCGCAAGGCCCCATGATGGTGAGAGCACCGAATAGATAGATAAATGGGCTAGAATAAGAGTACCAATATGGCCATGGTGGGAGATTATTGCGCAAGCGCTTGGGCATGTTGGTAAATATGCATGCCGCTTTTACACAGAAGTGCCCATATGGCCGAGACAATGAATACCACGCATGGGCAAGACCCCCTAATGGTAAGAGTGCCGGGTGGATAGGCAGAACTGCTTAGAGTGTAGGGAACCAAATATGACCATATACTATGATAACAGATCATTGTTAGACAAACCGAAATATCCTAAAAAAAGATTGAACGAGCATAGAAGCCTAAAGATGAATGCACTTGTAGCTTTTAAGGAAAAAAAATAAGGCTGCTAATGCAATTGCTGCAAATGTGCAGCAGCTCCATGATGCTGAAAACATCATCTATATTGATGATGTATTGAGCAAGCCCTACATTATTGATCCATATGTCAAAAGTGAACATGCGCTGATGATGACCAGTATTATTCTCTTGTCAGCCAATAAGAAATGGTGCAGAAGGATGGCTATAATGTCAAAGTCAGAAATGCTGAAAAGCAGGAGTTTTAAGGGGATATGACTCCAGTACTTTAGAGCCCCTAAGTGCATAATTGTAAATGATGGACGCTATCACAGATAAGCTACTCATGTACCAGAAATCAAAAAGATTTTTATTGGTTGTTTGATCCTTCAAAAAGAGATACTTATATCAGGGGTATAAACTAATATTGACCCAGCCTGCAAAGAAAACCCAAGATGTATTCCAAATCACCCAAAAAATGGTGTATCAAAAAACCTGCTAGCATGGCCAAAGATGATGAAAAATGCTATAAATTATACATGGCATAGACCAGTTTGTAAATTCGTATAATGCCAAAGAGAATGACAGAAATGCAGCCACTAAAATATCAGAAAGCATGTAGTTAAAAGTATGCATGACAACAGAGTGTTTTTATCAGAAACACACTGGGGCAGTAGGAAAAGTGACTCAAAGGTCTAGGGAACCACACCAAATAAGGCTGTATGATGTTACAAGCAAGCGAGCTGTTGCCAATGTTATTCTACATATAACAGTACAGTAAGCTATGGCATGCATATTGCATGCATATAATGTTAATATATACTACATGCATATTATGTTACATGCAAGCGAGCTGTTATCCATATTATTCTACATATCACAATACAGAAGGCTATAAAATAACAGATATAAACCCGCATATGAGAGTCAGTGTGATCAAAGTTGTTTATAGAAACCCGTAAATAGAATTTCCTCATTTAGGCCCAATGGGGCCATGCTCCTCAGATTAAAAATCCATTTGGTTTCACAGCGTAGGAGACGGTGGATAATATCTCCACCCCTAATGTTGAGATGTATGCCTTCCAGTCCCATGACCCTAAAGCTCGAGATTTTACCACAATGATGGTCCAGAAAATGTGCCGCTACAGATGATAGAGTTTTATTTTTCTCCCGATCCCTGGCGGCCGTAGAAATATTTGAAAGATGTTGTTGCATTCTTCTTTTCAGTTGCTGTGTGGTCTGACCCACATAGATCTTGGGACAATTGCAAAAAATTGCGTATACCAAGTTCCGTGATTTGCAGTTAAAGTATTCCTTAGGGCGAATCTGGAAGGAAAGAGTAGAGATAGAGTAACCATCTTGGGAGATCATAAATTGACAGATATTACAGCTGCCACAGGGGTAGGATCCAAAGACCCTAGTACCCTGATTGAGTCTCGTGGTTGGTCTTTGGTAATGGCTACGACAGAGGTCATCTCTTAAATTCCTAGCTCTTCTGGCTACCATACATGGTGAATTAGAAACCAGAGGAGGAATACTCTTGTCACTCAGTAAGATGTCCCAATTCCTACTCAAAAGGTTTCGTACATCTGCCCACTGGTTGTTACGTGGTTATGAGAGCAAGAGGTCGGGTAGAGTCACGTACCTTTTTGTCAAAAAGCTGTTTCCGGTTTTGTTGTGAAGCATGGCAAAATGAGTCCGAGATTAACCTTTGTGGATATCCCCTTTGTTTGAACCGGTTAAAGAGATCTCTTGCTTGGTGTGTAAACTCCACGTCTGTACTGCAGTTTCTTCTGAGGCGTAAAAACTGGCCCTTCGGAATCCCCTTTCTCAAATGGTACGGATGCAAGCTGGTAAAATGAAGAAGACTGTTAGTGGCAGTGGTTTTACGATACAGTCCGCATGAAATCTTCGAATCCATCACAGAGAGTCTCAGATCAAGAAAATCTATTGAAGTTGCTGAGATCGCTGATGTGAGCCTGATGTTAAGATTATTTATATTGAGATCAATGATAAACTGGTTACAATCCTCCAACGAGCCGGTCCATATCATCAGAATATCATCTATATAACGCTGCCAGGTATGTGCCATGGTGCCATATAGGTGGTGTGGAAATACTGTTGTCTCCTCCCACCAACCGTATTTTGGAGGGGGCTGGCTGACCATGTGAAGGACGCTTTGGCTACTAGGGAGATTCCCGCCACACTGGAGGAGCTCATAGCTGTATCAACTCGCATAGACCTTCATTTTCATGAGCGAGGGTTGGAGCGAGCCCAGTGTAGGCAGAGGTTTCGGCTGGCTCCCACCTTCGCCAGATCTCTGGAATCTCCAGTCCAGGCATCCGAGTCACATGAGGCCATAGAGGTGACACGAGCGGGACCCAAGTTCCAGTCCGCTCGTGCACATAAGGTCTGTCATGTTTGCCGGCAGTCAGGACATCTTGCCTCCAAGTGTCCTCAGCGGTCGGGGAAACGTCAGCGTCTAGTTGCAGTAGGAGGAGGTACACTAGACACGGCGATGTTTGCCTCAAAGTTGTCCTTCAAGGGGACAATTAACTTTGGCCCATCCACTCATATGGTAGAGCTATGCGTGGACTCTGGGGCGGAGGGTAATTTTATGTCATCCGCTTTCGCCCAGCGTCACGCAATACCCCTGGTTATGCTCGCCAAACCAGTAACCGTTCGAGTGGTAAATGGGTCAACACTACCCTCTCAGATTACCCACCAAACCATTCCTATCACGCTTTCTGTGTCTCCATCACATCAGGAGATTATCTCCCTATTAGTCATTCCTGAGGGAATTGATGAGGTCCTGTTGGGGATACCATGGCTACGCTACCATTCTCCTTATATAGAGTGGTCCTCAGGGAGAATTTTGGGATGAAGTAAATCCTGCGAGGATAGATGTCAGAGGGAGTGCGTTCAGGTTGCTACAACTCAGGTACCCGCAGATCTTTCCTCTCTCCCCAATCACTATTGGCCCTATGCAGACGTGTTCTCCAAAAGGGCTGTGGAGACCCTTCCGCCTCACCGCCCCTATGACTGTCCTATTGACCTCTTGCCTGGTGCTGAGCTTCCCCGGGGTAGAGTTTATCCTTTATCTCTCCCGGAGACGGAGGCAATGTCTCAGTATATCCAAGAGAATCTGGCAAGAGGATTCATTAGGAAGTCAGTGTCACCTGCAGGGGCAGGGTTCTTCTTCGTACAGAAGAAGACAGGAGACTTACGTCCATGCATAGATTACAGGGGTCCTAACGCTATCACCATTAAGAAAAAGTACCCATTACCCCTGATTTCTGAGCTTTTTGATAGGCTACGGGGAGCAAGGGTATTTACAAAATTAGATCTGCGGGGTGCCTATAACCTGATTCGCTTCCGTGAGGGGGACGAATGGAAGACGGCTTTTAACACCAGGGATGGGCATTATGACTACCTGGTGATGCCCTTCGGGCTTTGTAATGCGCCAGTCGTTTTCCCAGACTTTGTGAACGACATTTTCCGGGATATGCTCACCACCTCGGTCGTAGTCTATCTGGATGATATTCTCATCTACTCTCCAGATATTGACTCCCATCGGAGAGATGTTCACAAAGTCTTCGACCTCTTACGGGCAAACTCCCTCTACGCCAAGTTGGAGAAGGGTGTGTTTGAGCAGGAGTCCTTGCCTTTCCTTGGTTATATCATCTCTGCCCAGGGTTTGGCTATGGATCCTGCCAAGCTACAGGCTGTGATGGACTGGCAGGAACCCCATTCTGTTAAAGCGGTGCAGCGCTCTATGGGGTTCATTAATTACTATCGCCAGTTCATTCCACACTTCTCAACTTTGGTAGCCCCCTTGGTTGCCCTCACGAAGAAGGGATCAAATCCCAAGTTGTGGTCAGAGGAGGTCTCCAAGGCCTTTCTCTCGATTAAAGGTACCGTTACACTAAACGACTTACCAACGATCACGACCAGCGATACGATCTGGCCGTGATCGTTGGTAAGTCGTTGTGTGGTCGCTGGGGAGCTGTCACACAGACAGCTCTCTCCAGTGACCAACGATCAGGGGAACGACTTTGGCATCGTTGAAACTGTCTTCAACGATGCCGAAGTTCCCCTGCAGCACCCGGGTAACCAGGGTAAACTTCGGGTTACTAAGTGCAGGGCTGCGCTTAGTAACCCGAAATTTACCCTAGTTACCATTGTAAAAGTAAAAAAAAAAAACACTACATACTCACATTCCGATGTCTGTCACGTCCCCTGCCATCAGCTTCCCGCACTGACTGTGTCAGCGCCGTCCGTAAAGCACCGGCCGAGCACAGCGGTGACGTCACCGCTGTGCTCTGCTTTACGGCCGGCACTGACAGTCAGTGCGGGAAGCTGACGCCGGGGGATGTGACAGACATCAGAATGTGAGTATGTAGTGTTTTTTTTAACTTTTACAATGGTAACCAGGGTAAATATCGGGTTACTAAGCGCGGCTCTGCGCTTAGTAACCCGATGTTTACCCTGGTTGCAAGTGAACACATCGCTGGATCGGCGTCACATACGCCGATCCAGCGATGACAGCGGGTGATCAGCGACCAAATAAAGGTCCTGATCATTCCCTATGACCAACGATCTCCCAGCAGGGGCCTGATCGTTGGTCGCTGTCACACATAACGAGATCGTTGCTACGTCACAAAAAAGCGTGACGTTTCAACGATATCGTTAACGAAATCGTTGTGTGAAGGTACCTTAAGTCACACTTCGCTAGCACTCCCATCCTACATCGTCCTGATGTAGATAAGCCATTTATCATGGAGGTGGATGCCTCATCCGTTGGTGCTGGAGCAGTCCTTTTCCAAAAGGATGCTCAAGATCGGAAGCATCCTTGCTTCTTTTTCTCCAAGACCTTCACACCAGCAGAGAGGAATTATTCCATCGGGGACAGGGAGTTGCTAGCCATGAAGTTGGCTTTTTCAGAGTGGAGACACCTCTTGGAGGGAGCTCGCTTTCCCTTCCAAGTGTTCACTGACCACAAGAACTTGGTGTATATACAGACGACCCAGAGGCTGAATTCTCGCCAGGCTAGATGGTCCCTGTTCTTCTCCCGGTTCCATTTTACTCTCCATTTTCTCTCCGGGGAGAAGAACACTCGTGCCGATGCTCTCTCCCACTCCTTAGTGTCATCTGAGGAGGAGGAGGAGCCTCAGCTTATTGTCCCTTCTGAGAGCCTGAGAACTGTGGCTCCGGTTTCGCTTGAGTCCGTGCCCCCGGGCAAGACTTTCGTACCAGCTAATTTGCGACCAGAGGTTCTCTCTTGGGCTCACTCGTCCAGAGTCGGTGGACATTTTGGGACCAAGAGGACATCTGAGCTTTTGGCAAGGACGTACTGGTGGCCGCATATGGCTCATGACGTCGGGGACTATATTCGGGCATGTGTCTCCTGCGCCCAGAATCGGTCTCCTTGGCAACGGCCTGCTGGGTTACTTTACCCCATGCCGGTGGCAGACAGGCCCTGGGAAATGGTCAGGATGGACTTCGTGGTGGGCTTACCCAAGTCACGTAGCTGCACCGTTATCTGGGTAGTCACCGATCATTTTTCCAACATGGTGCATTTGGTGCCGCTTCCACGGTTACCTTCTACATGGGCCTTGGTGGCGTTGTTCATTAAACATATTTTCCGCCTACATTGAATGCCTGATCAAATTGTCAGCGACCGGGGTCCCCAGTTTGCGTCTCGGTTTTGGAGAGAGCTCTGCTGTTTACTCAGCATAGAGCTGAATCTCTCCTCTGCATATCATCCCGAGATGAATGGGTTGGTAGAGAGAATCAACCAGACTCTGGTGACATACTTGCGACATTTTGTCTCTGCTAGGCAGGATGACTGGGCATCTTTGCTACCTTGGGCAGAATTTGCCTTGAACAATGCTGTAGCCGATTCCATTGGTCGGACTCCTTTTCTCCTCAATTATGGCCAGCATTCGCGTGTCCCTGTGCCCATGCCCGTATCACCCACCGATTCTAGGGTGGCAGACTGGGTGGTGGAGGCACGTGACATCTGGGATCACACACAGGATGCCATCCGGGCCTCCAAGGAGAGAATGAGGGTTTCGGCCGATACACACCGGCGCCCCGCTCCGACCTTTGCTCCTGGCGACTTAGTGTGGCTCTCCGCCCGTAACATCAGGCTGCGAGTTGAGTCCACTAAGTTTGCGCCTCGCATTGGCCCGTTCAAGGTTCTGGAACAGGTCAACCCTGTGGTCTACCATTTGGCTATTCCTCCACGCCTTGGTATCACCGATACCTTTCACGTTTCCCTCTTAAAGCCCGTTCATTTGTCCCGGTTTTCTGAGTCATCTGCCGGGACTTTGGGTTCATCCACGGATGAGTTTGAGGTGAATGCTATCGTGGGGTGCAGGGTGGTACGTGGCAAGAAATTTTATCTGGTGGATTGGAAGGGTCACGGCCCAGAGGATAGAACCTGGGAGCCTGTGGAGCACATTCGGGCTCCGCTGCTCATTGCAGCTTTTGAGAGTAGCGAGGCTCAAGGAGGGGGGGCCCTAGGAGGGGGGGTAATGTTAGGAGTCAAGTTTCCTCTGCTGCACAGGGGGAATCTCGATCCGTGTCTGCTGCGGTCTCCCATTCTCCATCGGCCGCAGTGGAGCCTGCTCAGCGGAAAAGTCGTTCCCAGCGTCTCACTGAGGCTGATTCTGTGCAAAGGGTTACTGCTGCCTCTCCAGGCTCTGCTATTGTACCCTGTACTGATCTGCGGTGAGCAGGCTTTTCTGGGACTAAGTCCTGCTTTGCACACACTGAGCATGCCCAGGGTAAGATCTTTCAGTGGAGATCAAGGGTCACATGCTCAGGTACTGCAGCCAAATCTAGGAAGGTCCTGTAGGTATGCAGGCTCTGTAGCAGTCTCTCATTGGTCCTTTTTAGGAAGGTCCTATACGTGCTGCAGCTATTTAAGGCTCGCATGGCCGCACGGCCATGCGCTAGTATCTTCCAAAGTTACATGCTTTGCACCACTGTGGTCATGTGCTTGAATGTGTTCAGGTACCTGGCTGAAATAAGCCCCTAGAATGCTGGCACCTCTGGCGAGGAGTGTTGTGTGCATGCATGACCACTGACTGCTCTCGTCTGGGTAGTTAGCCTGTGCCTCTGTGAGAGTCTAACAGGGCACAGAGCTTTGCTTTCTCGGCCGCTCTGTGAAGCTAACAGAGCTGGTTCATACCGCATATTGTGCCGCCATTCACTTAGCAGCAGGATCTTTCCTGCACGGTGGATCCCGGTTTGCGAACGCACCAATCCCTTCAATAAATATATTCGGTGCGTTCCGCAAACCCTAACACCATATATATGATTACCTGAATATAATGGTAGAGGCAAGTGCTAACTAGTGATGAGCGAGTATACTCGTTGCTCGGGTTTTCTCGAGCATGCTCGAGTGGTCTCCGAGTATTTCGGCATGCTCGGGGATTTAGTTTATGTCAACGCAGCTGCATGATTTGCAGCTGCTAGACAGCTTGAATACATGTGGTGATTGCCTGTTTGTTAAGCAACCCTCACATGTATTCAAGCTGGCTAGCAGCCACAATACATGCAGCTGTTTCACATAAACTAAATCCCCGAGCATGTTGAAATACTCGGAGTCCACCCAAGCATGCTCAGAGAAACCCAAGTAACGAGCATACTCGCTCATCACTAGTGCTAACCTGAAGGTAAGGAGTGGATTGAGTGCCCCCTTAACTCGACGTACGTTTCGCCTTTAGCTTCTTCTGGGGGTTTACATATATTGGTCCACATTGGTGATGCATACTATTGATTTCACTGTTTCTTATAATATTGCTGGACTTATTATCTGCACTACTTGGGCAACCTGTCATGCTATGATTACTCTGTATTTACTCCAGTGTACCATATGCTGCTATTTACTTACCTGTTGGACCTTGAATCTTTCTTTACAATTTATTACTGTGCCTTTTTTATTATTAATTGTGCTGTTATTATTATATGTAAGTGTGAGCACTTTCTTTGTAGTAGTGCCACCATTCACCAAGTTTGTTCTAATAAAGGTGTTTTATCCTCTTCGATTTAAGTCTTGGAATATATTTTGACCACATATTCTTTTTTTTTTTGTCTTGGTTTCTCTGCACAATGTGAATGGTCTGACATTCTTTCATCAATGCACATATATTTCACTACTTCTATATTTCATCTGTAAATGAATTTTACTTAATATATATGAATTGCTCTCGTTCAGAGTGCTTTGTGTCTAATAAAACTCGTATGCTGTGAGTTGTTTTTTTCAAAAACACAAATTTTACCACCCACCATCACAGAGCAGATCATACACTGGCTACTAAAGATAATCAAATGTTTTAAAATTCTAATTCACCAGGTTCGGCAAATTTTTTTCAAAAATTTAATTTGCGGTGAGTAAACTCCAATGCCCTGAATAGATGTGCATAGCACTCTTAGGTGTCATTGGAGTGTATCCAACCCCTTTTAACCTCTCTATGACCTCTCGTATAGTAATCAACAGCCCATTTAATAACACAGAGAATTTACATATTCTATTTTATAATAATCCGAAAATTATCCCTCTTAGTCATTTGTGATCAGGAAGACTATTTTGTGCAGAATACTGACTCAAACTGAGTCACTGTTAATATCATTCTGATATGGGTGAGATGAGTGATGTGATGTACCATGTATTCCATCATAGCTTCTGCTTCTTCCCCACTAATATGCTTCCAAGAGGCAAAGGATGCTAATTGTAGCTTGCAAATGGAGTGCTATTGCACTGACTTTGGAATTTGTGACTATAGGCCCACTGGACAATTCAGTAAGACAATTTCATTTTAACCTCCTTTATCTAATAAATAAATACACACCATAATGCATGACGTTGGATGTAAAGGCCACAGTAGCCTTGTTTATTGAATAATTTGAAGGTTTGTCATCATTTCCACAAGCTGCAAAAACAGCTACTCCACACCACCCAAAGGTGCACTACAGCGGCTCGGGGCCACCCACCTGCATGTTGCCCACACCAATTTGTCCCACTGAGACCTAGCGCAGTAAGGACCCGCTTCCAATTTTTTAAGGGGGGGAATTGAAGGTTCCACACCATTTCCATGAGCTGCAACAACAGCTACTCCACTTTACCCCAAAGCACCAGCTCGTTGCGCATTCCAAATTGTCCCGCTATGATCTAGCCCAATAGGGACCAGCTTCCAATTTTGTAAGGACCTTGAAAACATATAGAGCATCACCCATCCCTGCACTGGACTCCCCCATCCCTCCCAATCTACTCTGGAACTCTCTACCACAACATATCAGACTCTCACCTACCATCGAAACCTTCAAAAAGAACCTGAAGACCTGCCTCTTCAGGCAAGCCTACAACCTGCAGTAATCACCGATCAACCAAACCACTGCACGACCAGCTCTATCCTTACCTACTGTATCCTCACCCATCCCTTGTAGATTGTGAGCCCTCGCTGGCAGGGTCCTCTCTCCTCCTGTACCAATTGTGACTTGTATTGTTCAAGATTATTGTACCTGTTTTTATTATGTATACCCCTCCTCACATGTAAAGCACCATGGAATAAATGGCGCTATAATAATAAATAATAATAATCTTTCAGTGCAACTAACAACCTTCAAAACTCCTCTCCTTTTATGCCAGCTGCTGTGACGATTTAAAAACACACTGCATTACATAAAAGATAAAACAAGAAAATGAATAATAACGCAGGAGGGCAGGACATTCCGGATACCAGTTCACCATGCAGAAAGGACATCCCACTGCAGAATCCCCCTTTTATATGACCCCTGTAGGAAACTTCCTTCAGGTAAGCCTTCCAACCCAACTGTTACCATACTCCTCCATTAACACTCCTCAAAATACAACTTCTACACATTAACCCCCAACTGCCCACTATTGAGACCTAGTAGACATCCTAAGCATTGTGGCCCTCATTTAAGCCCCCTTTGTTAAGGAGGATGCAGTCCAGGCCATTACTTGACTTCGGAATGTGTAACTATAGGCCCATAAGACAATTCAATAAGACAATCTCGCTTTAACCTCCATTATCAAATAAATAAATACACATCACACTGCGTTACACTGGATGTAAAAGCCACAGCAGCCTAATTTATTCAATAAACAACAACTAAAGCAGTAGCAAATAACCAGCAAAAAAGAGGGGGCAAATTGAAGGTTTGACATAATTCACATGAGCTGCAACAACAGATACTCCACACCACCCCCAAGGCGCAATGCACCGTCTCGAGACCACTCACCTGAATGTTTCCCACACCAAGTTGTCCCCCTGAGACCTAGCCCAGGATCTTGAAAACATATAGGGATTCACCCATCACAGCACTGGTCTCACCCTATCCTTCAATGCAACCAACTACCTCCAAAGTCCCCTCCTTTTACACCACAGTGAGCAAGCATGACTTCTAATGCATGCGAGTTCCACTACACCAACATCGTTTTTTCCACTCCTTCCATCAATGAAAGGGCCCACATATCAATCCCAATTGTATTCAAATGAACACCATCTGACCTAATGAATTCCCTGGACGGGATTTCCAACTCCCGATGCCACACCACTATCCCGCAATTTCTTTGCAATGAAGCGGGACACCTCCCTATTAACCTTACTGCTGGCCTTGTTAATCCTCTCTACTAGGGTTGAGCGACTTTCATTTTTTAAAGATCGAGTCGGGTTTTGTGAAACCCGACTTTGTCCAGAGTCGAGTCGAGTGCAGTCGGCCGATTATCGCTAAAAGTCGGGGATTGACCGAAACACGAAACCCAAAGCAAGTCAATGGGGAAGCATAGTCGGCAGTGAGTGGAGGCCAGGAAAACACCTACAGTGCCCATTTTAATGCCAAAAACATCCATTCTTGTTTCTGAAGCTTGTCAATCTTAATTAACTTTATAATAATAGTTGTTCAATGGAACTTGGGGGTCATTTGGCAAAATTTGTGGGGGGTAGGGCTGGTTCAAGGTTTTAGTGGGCCCAGGAATCGTGGACTACGTCACGGCGGTGGAGCAGGGAGAGGTAATTATTTCAACGTTGCAAGTGCTGTGATCCTGAGCAAGCAGGGGGGCACACTCGTTCGCATTGGCACTGGCACAGGGCCCCTCAAAATACAGCGGTGTGTTTGCACGGCGGGGGCGCCTCCCACCAGCAGCAACACTTTTGCGTACTCTGAGGGGCCCTGTGCCAGTGACGTCGCCAACGAGTATGCCCCCCCCACCTGATGAAGGAACCTGCACTTTCATCTGCACCTTCCTCTTTGTCCCTGTGTAAGGTGGTATAACATGCGGGAAGGGGAACCTTACTTTCTGCAGGGTCAGATTCTGGCTGTGTAGAGTGCAAGGGGAATGTAGTGGTCTAGGTCAATGTACCAGCAGACTCATCTAGCAGTGGCTGGGCAATGGGCAGGATGAGGAGGAAACAGATATAGGGCCAAAGAATAAAGTAGGCTAAATGCAGTTCAAAATTGGTAACAGGACTAAACAGGTGGCATTGCTTTGTTCAGTGGAGTAGCAAACCCAGGAGCAGCAGACACTGTTTTAAGGGCCCAAACACACTAATAGGCCAAATGCAGTTTAATATCTGATACTATAGGCCGAAAGCCAGAAGGTGGAAGCTCAGCTTTATTCAGTTGAGGGCAAACACCAGGGAGGGGCAGACACCGTTAGTAGGCCCTAACCACCAATTTTTAAAAACACAGCACTTAATGAGAGCCAGAAGGTTGAAGCTCAGCTTTATTCAGTTGAGGACAAACACCAGGCAGGGGCAGACACCGTTAGTAGGCCGTAACCAAAGTTGAAGGCCAAATGCAGTTTAATATCTGATACTATAGGCCGAAAGCCAGAAGGTGGAAGCTCAGCTTTATTCAGTTGAGGGCAAACACCAGGGAGGGGCAGACACCGTTAGTAGGCCCTAACCACCAATTTTTAAAAACACAGCACTTAATGAGAGCCAGAAGGTTGAAGCTCAGCTTTATTCAGTTGAGGACAAACACCAGGGAGGGGCAGACACCGTTAGTAGGCCGTAACCAAAGATGAAGGCCAAATGCAGTTTAATATCTGATACTATAGGCCGAAAGCCAGAAGGTGGAAGCTCAGCTTTATTCAGTTGAGGGCAAACACCAGGGAGGGGCAGACACCATTAGTAGGCCCTAACCACCAATTTTTAAAAACACAGCACTTAATGAGAGCCAGAAGGTTGAAGCTCAGCTTTATTCAGTTGAGGACAAACACCAGGCAGGGGCAGACACCGTTAGTAGGCCGTAACCAAAGTTGAAGGCCAAATGCAGTTTAATATCTGATACTATAGGCCGAAAGACAGAAGGTGGAAGCTCAGCTTTATTCAGTTGAGGGCAAACACCAGGGAGGGGCAGACACCGTTAGTAGGCCCTAACCACCAATTTTTAAAAACACAGCACTTAATGAGAGCCAGAAGGTTGAAGCTCAGCTTTATTCAGTTGAGGACAAACACCAGGGAGGGGCAGACACCGTTAGTAGGCCGTAACCAAAGTTGAAGGCCAAATGCAGTTTAATATCTGATACTATAGGCCGAAAGCCAGAAGGTGGAAGCTCAGCTTTATTCAGTTGAGGGCAAACACCAGGGAGGGGCAGACACCGTTAGTAGGCCCTAACCACCAATTTTTAAAAACACAGCACTTAATGAGAGCCAGAAGGTTGAAGCTCAGCTTTATTCAGTTGAGGACAAACACCAGGCAGGGGCAGACACCGTTAGTAGGTCGTAACCAAAGTTGAAGGCCAAATGCAGTTTAATATCTGATACTATAGGCCGAAAGCCAGAAGGTGGAAGCTCAGCTTTATTCAGTTGAGGGCAAACACCAGGGAGGGGCAGACACGGTTAGTAGGCCCTAACCACCAATTTTTAAAAACACAGCACTTAATGAGAGCCAGAAGGTTGAAGCTCAGCTTTATTCAGTTGAGGACAAACACCAGGCAGGGGCAGACACCATTAGTAGGCCGTAACCAAAGTTGAAGGCCAAATGCAGTTTAATTTCTGATACTATAGGCCGAAAGCCAGAAGGTGGAAGCTCCGATTTAGACAGTGGAGGACAATTTGAATTGGGGACTGCAGACAGACTTAGTAGGCTGTCCCCTGTGGACCATGCATCCACCACATTAACCCATTGCGCCGTAATGGACACGTAATCTTCCGTGGCCATGCCTACAGGTCTATGCGTCTGTTGTCAGGTGCACCTTTGTACTCACAGATTGCCAGAGTGCATGAACAATGCGGTCTTTTACATGCTGGTGGAGGGTTGGGATGGCTTTTCTCGCAAAAGAAGTGTCGACTGGTTAGCTTGTAGCGTGGTACAGCGTAGTCCATCATGGCCTTATTAATAGTAAATAAAATATATAACTAGGCTCTATGAACTTTTAAATAGGTTCCAGGGGTACACGGGCAGCATTGGTGTGGTCAGTGGAGGAGTATTGCAAGTAGGGGCCGCAGACAGGCTATCAAAGGCCTAAAATAACAAACAATAGGCAGGCATGGCAGTTTTAAATCGGTTACATGGATACACAGGCAGGCACTCCAGGCAGCATTGTGGTCAGTGGAGGAGTATTGCAAGTAGGGGCCGCAGACAGGCTATCAAAGGCCTAAAATAACAAACAATAGGCAGGCATGGCAGTTTTAAATCGGTTACATGGATACACAGGCAGGCACTCCAGGAAGCATTGTGGTCAGTGGAGGAGTATTGCAAGTAGGGGCTGCAGACAGGCTATCATAGGCCTAAAATAACAAACAATAGGCAGGCATGGCAGTTTTAAATCGGTTACATGGATACACAGGCAGGCAGCATTGTGGTCAGTGGAGGAGTATTGCAAGTAGGGGCCGCAGACAAGCTATCAAAGGCCTTAAATAACAAACAATAGGCAGGCATGGCAGTTTTAAATCGGTTACATGGATACACAGGCAGGCAGCATTGTGGTCAGTGGAGGAGTATTGCAAGTAGGGGCCGCAGACAGGCTATCAAAGGCCTAAAATAACAAACAATAGGCAGGCATGGCAGTTTTAAATCGGTTACATGGATACACAGGCAGGCAGCATTGTGGTCAGTGGAGGAGTAATGCAAGTAGGGGCCGCAGACAGGCTATCAAAGGCCTAAAATAACAAACAATAGGCAGGCATGGCAGTTTTAAATCGGTTACATGGATACACAGGCAGGCAGCATTGTGGTCAGTGGAGGAGTATTGCAAGAAGTGTCTGACACAGTTAGTACTCCCAAAAAATAAATAGATGTTAATGTCTCGCAAAACAACTATAAATAAAAAAAAGGGTGGCATGCTTAGGTACAGGGGTGGGCTCATCTGCAGAGTTTATGACAAAGTAATTTGGCAGTAAATTAGTATTTACTGGTGTCAATATAGGACACTGACCCAGACTACTTTAACTATCATCATAGATGTCAACAAATTGGTATTGTTTGTCAGTGCCAGGCATTGAATGATGTCAGCGCATAGACTAAACATTGGTGGAGCTGTGCGAGATAATTTGGCACGTGGTAGAGCACAGTTTGAGCTGGGGGGGGGAACTCTCTTGTGGCCCGCGGTACCGCCCCAGGGCCCCTCATGTTACAACGGTGTGTCTGAAGTTGGGTGCGCACCACCACCGCCAGAGACACTACATTGTACTATGAGGGACCCAGTGGCAGTGCCATCGACCAAAAGCGAGCACACCCACCTCTTCAGACAAACAGCACTGTAACTAACGGGTGCTTGCGCCAAGTGTCGAGAGTGAGACAACGGACCCGTGGGGGGAGTTTTCCCATTGGGGGATGTGTAAACATGTCATATGCTGGTCAAACAGCTGCTGCAAATTAAGAGATTTGAAAACTCAGTAAGACCAGTCCACAAGCTAGACCTTTTTATAGGAAAGCTAGGTGTCAGCCGGGAAAGGTGGGGCAAAATAATTTGAAATCCAGGAGTGGTTCATTTTAATGAAGGTGAGATCATCCACATTTTGGGTAGCCAGATGAGTCCTTTTTTCGGTTAATATTGAACCAGCAGCACTGAATACTCTTTCTGATAGCACACTAGCTGCTGGGCAAGCAAGCTCCTGCAATGCATATTCTGCCAATTCAGGCCAGGTGTCTAATTTGGATGCCCAGTAATCAAATGGGAATGACGGTTGAGGGAGAACATCAGTAAGGGCTGAAAAATAGTTAGTAACCATACTGGACAAATGTTGTCTCCTGTCACTTTGAATAGATGCTACAGTACCTGTCCTGTCTGCGGTCATTGCGAAATCACTCCACAACCTGGTCAGAAAACCCCTCTGTCCAACGCCACTTCTGATCTGTGCACCTCTAACACCTCTGCCCTGTAGCCCCCTGCAGCTCATGTGAGAACCTGTTGTGAATTAGACTTTTTTGGCTCCCTCTTGTGGTCACTAGTGATATGACTCTGGGATTGTCTTTCCTCAGTTTGGCACTCACCTGGGTCGTTAGTCTAGGTGTGTCGCTATATAAACTCCCTGGATTCTCAGTCCAGTGCCTGGCATCGTTGTAATCAGATCCTTCTGTTTGCTCCTGTCTGCTGGTCCCGGTTCGTGCAAAATTAAGCTAAGTCCTGCTTCTTTGTTTTTTGGTTAATTGCTTTGCTCTTATTTTTGTCCAGCTTGTACTAATGTGATTCCTGACTTTGCTGGAAGCTCTATGGGGCTGGTGTTCTCCCCCCGGGCCGTTAGACGGTTCGGGGGTTCTTGAATATCCAGTGTGGATACTTTGATAGGGTTTTTTGCTGACCATATAAGTCATCTTACTATATTCTGCTATTAGCTAGTGGGCCTCTCTTTGCTAAATACCTAGCTCATTCTTACGTTTGTCTTTTCCTCTTACCTCACCGTTATTATTTGTTGGGGGCTTGTATCCTACTTTTGGGGTCTTTTCTCTGGAGGCAAGAAAGGTCTTTCTTTTCCCTTCTAGGGTTAGTTAGTTCTCCGGCTGGCGCGAGACGTCTAGAACCAACGTAGGCACGTTCCCCGGCTGCTGCTATTTGTGGTGCTAGGATTAGATATATGGTCAGCTCAGTTA
This sequence comes from Ranitomeya variabilis, assembly GCF_051348905.1. Taxonomy (NCBI): domain Eukaryota; kingdom Metazoa; phylum Chordata; class Amphibia; order Anura; family Dendrobatidae; genus Ranitomeya; species Ranitomeya variabilis. The sequence continues at coordinate 242,924,460 of NC_135236.1, read as the reverse complement.
CCACTGCCCTATGAGCTGGTTTTTTGTGTTTGCAGACTTAGTAATTATTTCTGAGACCCTCTGCCATTGGGGTCATAACAAGAACCATCACCGGCGCTGTGTGCTGGGAATGCCTGAATCAAACGGTCTACAAGAGTAGCTTGTTTGGTTGCTAATATTTGTTCGAGGTTCTCATGTGGCATAATATTTTGCAATTTGCCTTTATAGCGAGGGTCAAGGATGAAGGCCAACCAGTAATCGTCATCGCTCATCATTTTAATAATGTGTGGGTCCTTTTTGAGGATACGTAAGGCATAATCCGCCATGTGGGCCAAAGTTCCAGTTGGCAAATCTGCGGTTGTGCTGGTTTGAGGGGCAGTTACAGGCAAATCTACGTCACTTGTCTCCCTTACAAAAACAGAACCCGGCCTTGCAACGCCACTAATTTCTGTTGTCCAAGGAGAACTTCCTCATTTAAAAAGTACTCATCCCCATCATCCTCCTCGTCCTCCTCCTCCTCTTCGCCCGCTACCGCGTCCTCTACACGGCCCTGACCAGACAATGGCTGACTGTCATCAAGGCTTTCCTCTTCCTCGGCTGCAGACGCCTGCTCCTTTATGTGCGTCAAACTTTGCATCAGCAGACGCATTAGGGGGATGCTCATGCTTATTATTGCGTTGTCTGCACTAACCAGCCGTGTGCATTCCTCAAAACACTGAAGGACTTGACACAGGTCTTGTAGCTTCGACCACTGCACACCTGACAACGCCATGTCTGCCATCCAACTGCCTGCCTGTGTATCCTCCCACAAATACATAACAGCACGCCTCTGTTCGCACACTCTCTGAAGCATGTGCAGTGTGGAGTTCCACTTTGTTGCAACGTCGATGATTAGGCGATGCTGAGGAAGGTTCGAAGAACGCTGATAGTTCTGCATACGGCTGGAGTGTACAGGCGAACGGCGGATATGCGAGCAAAGTCTGCGCACTTTGAGGAGCAGGTCGGGTAACCCCGGATAACTTTTCAGGAAGCACTGCACCACCAGGTTTAAGGTGTGAGCCAGGCAAGGAATGTGTTTCAGTTGGGAAAGGGCTATGGCAGCCATGAAATTCCTTCCGTTATCACTCACTACCTTGCCTGCCTCAAGATGTACAGTGCCAAGCCATGACTGAGTTTCTTTCTGCAAGAACTCGGACAGAACTTCTGCGGTGTGTCTGTTGTCACCCAAACACTTCATTGCCAATACAGCCTGCTGACGCTTGCCACTAGCTGTCCCATAATGGCACACCTGGTGTGCAACAGTGGCAGCTGTGGATGGAGTGGATGTGCGACTGCGGTCTGTGGACAAGCTCTCACTTCTGCAGGAGGAGGAGGAAGAGGAGGAGGGGGGGCGAACGCCTACAGCCAACTCTTTCCTTGACCATGGGCTAGGCAGATCTGTCCCAATATTGCTGTCCCCTGTGAAGCCTGCATCCACCACATTCACCCAGTGTGCCGTGATGGACACGTAACGTCCCTGGCCATGCCTACTGGTCCATGCATCTGTTGTCAGGTGCACCTTTGTAGTCACAGACTGCCTGAGTGCATGGACGATGCGGTCTTTAACATGCTGTTGGAGGGCTGGGATGGCTTTTCTAGAAAAGAAGTGCCGACTGGGTAGCTCGTAGCGTGGTACAGCGTAGTCCATCAGCGCTTTGAAAGCTTTGCTTTCAACTAACCGGTAGGGCATCATCTCTAATGAGATCAGTCTAGCAATGTGGGCGTTCAAACCCTGTGTACGCGGATGCGAGGATGAGTACTTCCTTTTCCTAACAAGAGTCTCATGTAGGGTGAGCTGGACTGGAGAGCTGGAGATCGTGGAACTAGCGGTGGTGCCAGTGGACATGGGTGAGTGAGAGAGGGTTGGAGATGGTATTCTTGCCGGTGCCCTACATGCAGTGTTTCCTACTACTAACCTGGTGATTCCCTGACTGCTTTGGCCTGGCGACGAAAGCTGCACAGATACTGCAGGTGGTGTGGGAAATGGTCGGCTTTGTTGTGAACTCTATTTCTGGGCTCCCTCTTGTGGTCACAAGTGGTACTGTGTGAGTGCTGTCTTTCTGCAGGTTTGTGACTGGCATCAGCTGTCTCGTTATCTGTGGGCTGGTTTTCTATTTAAGCTCACTTGGACTCTCAGTCTATGCCTGCTGTCGTTGTATTCAGTGCTATTCTGATTGCTCCTGTCTACATCCGTTATCAGTCTCTCCATGAGAAGCTAAGTTCTGTTTGCTTATTCTTGCTCATCTATGTTCAATATGTTTCCTAGAATATTATGAGTGTTGTCCAGCTTGCTAATATGTGATTTCTCTGCTTGCTGGTAGCTCTGGGGTGCTGAGTTGCTCCCCTGTTGTGGATTCTGTTTTTGGGCTCCCTCTGGTGGTTACAACTGGTACTGGGTGACTTTGGTGGGTTGCGGTCTCTGGTTTCCACCTGTCCATCAGTGGCTGGGTGTTTCCTATTTAACCTGGCTTTCCTGTCATTCCCTTGCCGGCTATCAATGTATCAGTGTGTGTCTCTGTTACCTGCTCCTAGGCCTTCAAGACAAGCTAAGTCTGTATTTCCCTGTTTCATGATAGCTTTCATGTTTTTTAGTCCAGCTTGCAGATATGTAATTCTCTGCTGCTGGTTGCTCTAGTGGGCTGAAATTACCACTCATGTACCATGAGTTGGCACATGAGTTTAAGTAATTTCAGGATGGTATTTTGAAGGGTTTTTCAGCTGACCGCGCAGTTCACCTTTTGTATCCTCTGCTATCTAGCTTAAGCGGGCCTCATTTTGCTGAATCTGTTTTCATAACTACATTTGTGCCTTCCTCTCATTTCACCGTCATTATATGTGGGAGGCTGCTATCTCTGTAGGAATATTTCTCTGGAGGCAAGTGAGGTCTGTTATTCTTCTGATAGGGGAAGCTAGATCTCCGGCTGGCGCGAGACGTCTAGGGGCCCCCCAGGAACGTCCCCCGGCTACTGTTAGTTGAGTGTTGAGGTTCAGGATCGCGGTCAGCTCAGGTTCCATCACCCTAGAGCTCGTCCTGTTTTTGCCCGTGTTATGTTGACAAATTCCCTGCCATTGGGAATCATGACAGTATAGCCAGCCCCCAGAGTGTTAATTGTTTGGGCTGAAGCAGGAGAAAAAGAAGTGTTGAAGGGAATTTTTTTTTTTTTTCCCCCTCAGAGTTTTGCTGCCTAGCCCTTAATTGCTGTCTAGCTGCTTCTTACCTCCTCTTAACCCTTGAATGGCTCTGACCTTAGCTGTTTAACATGGATGTCCAGAGTTTGGCTTCCAGCCTGAATAATCTTGCTGTAAAAGTTCAAAATATACAGGATTTTGTTGTTCACACTCCTATGTCTGAACCTAGAATTCCTATTCCAGAGTTTTTTTCTGGAGATAGATCTACCTTCCTGAATTTCAGGAACAATTGCAAATTGTTTCTTTCTTTGAAATCTCGCTCCTCTGGAGACCCTGCTCAGCAGGTCAAGATTGTAATATCTTTCCTGCGGGGCGACCCTCAGAATTGGGCATTTGCATTGGCACCAGGGGATCCTGCATTGCTCAGTGTGGATGCGTTTTTTCTGGCACTGGGATTGCTCTATGAGGAACCTAACCTGGAGATTCAGGCTGAAAAGGCATTATTGGCCCTCTCTCAGGGGCATGATGAAGCGGAAGTATATTGTCAAAAATTTCGGAAATGGTCAGTGCTTACTCAGTGGAATGAGTGCGCCCTGGCTGCAAACTTCAGAGATGGTCTTTCTGAGGCCATTAAGGATATTATGGTGGGGTTCCCTGCGCCTACAGGTCTGAATGAGTCTATGACTATGGCCATTCAGATTGATCAGCGTTTACGGGAGCGCAAACCTGTGCACCAGTTGGTGGTGTCTTCTGAACAGGCACCTGAGACTATGCAATGTGATAGAATTCAGTCCAGAAGTGAACGGCAAAATTATAGGCGGAAAAATGGATTGTGTTTTTATTGTGGTGATTCAGCTCATGTTATATCAGCATGCTCTAAACGCACAAAAAAGGTTGATAAATCTTTTGCCATTAGTACTCTGCAGTCTAAGTTCATTTTGTCTGTAACTCTGATTTGTTCACTGTCATCCATTTCCGTCGATGCCTATGTGGATTCGGGCGCTGCCCTGAGTCTTATGGATTGGTCTTTTGCCAAACGCTGCGGTTTTAGTCTGGAGCCTCTGGAAGTTCCTATTCCTTTGAAGGGAATTGACTCTACACCATTGGCTATGAATAAACCGCAGTACTGGACACAAGTGACCATGCGCATGACTCCCGTTCATCAGGAGGTGATTCGCTTCCTTGTACTGTATAATTTACATGATGTACTAGTGCTTGGTCTGCCATGGTTACAAACTCATAATCCAGTCCTGGATTGGAAAATAATGTCTGTGTTAAGCTGGGGATGTCAGGGGGTTCATGATGATGCACCTCTGATTTCAATTGCTTCATCTACTCCTTCTGAGGTCCCTGCGTTTTTGTCTGACTATCGGGATGTTTTTGAGGAGCCTAAGCTCAATTCGCTCCCTCCTCATAGGGATTGTGACTGTGCTATAGAATTAATTCCTGGCAGTAAGTTCCCTAAGGGTCGTTTATTTAATCTGTCAGTGCCAGAGCATACTGCTATGCGGAATTATATTAAGGAGTCCTTGGAAAAGGGACATATTCGTCCATCTTCGTCCCCTCTGGGAGCAGGTTTTTTTTTCGTGGCTAAAAAAGATGGTTCCCTGAGGCCTTGTATAGATTATCGCCTTCTGAATAAGATTACAGTCAAATATCAGTATCCATTGCCATTATTGACTGATTTGTTTGCTCGCATTAAGGGGGCTAGGTGGTTCACTAAGATAGATCTTCGCGGTGCGTATAATCTTGTGCGGATAAAGCAGGGTGATGAGTGGAAAACCGCATTTAATATGCCTGAGGGCCATTTTGAGTATTTGGTAATGCCTTTTGGACTTTCTAATGCTCCTTCAGTCTTTCAGTCCTTTATGCACAATATTTTCCGTGAATATCTGGATAAGTTTATGATTGTGTATTTGGATGATATTTTGGTGTTTTCTGATGACTGGGAGTCTCATGTTCTACAGGTCAGGAAGGTGTTTCAAGTCCTGCGGGCCAATTCTCTGTTTGTGAAGGGCTCAAAATGTCTCTTCGGAGTCCAGAAGATTTCTTTTTTGGGGTACATTTTTTCTCCTTCTACTATTGAGATGGATCCCGTCAAGGTTCAGGCGATTTGTGACTGGACACAACCTACATCTGTTAAGAGCCTTCAGAAGTTCTTGGGTTTTGCTAATTTTTATCGTCGGTTCATTTCTAATTTTTCCAGTGTTGTTAAACCTTTGACTGATTTGACTAAAAAGGGTGCTGATGTTGCTAATTGGTCTCCTGCGGCTGTGGAGGCCTTTCAGGAACTTAAGCGCCGGTTTTCTTCTGCTCCTGTGTTATGTCAACCAGATGTTTCACTTCCTTTTCAAGTTGAGGTTGATGCTTCCGAGATTGGAGCGGGGGCGGTTTTGTCACAGAGAAGTTCCGATGGCTCGGTGATGAAGCCATGTGCGTTCTTTTCTAGAAAATTCTCGCCCGCCGAGCGCAATTATGATGTGGGTAATCGGGAGCTTTTGGCCATGAAGTGGGCATTTGAGGAGTGGCGTCATTGGCTTGAGGGTGCTAGACATCGTGTGGTGGTCTTGACTGATCACAAAAATCTGATTTACCTTGAGTCTGCCAGGCGTTTGAATCCTAGACAGGCTCGTTGGTCGTTGTTTTTTTCTCGTTTCAATTTTGTGGTTTCATACTTGCCAGGTTCAAAGAATGTGAAGGCAGATGCTCTTTCCAGGAGTTTTGTGCCTGACTCTCCTGGAGACTCTGGGCCTACTGGCATCCTTAGGGATGGGGTAATATTGTCCGCCGTCTCCCCAGACTTGCGACGTGCATTGCAGGAGTTTCAGGCGGATAAACCTTATCGGTGTCCACCAGAAAGACTGTTTGTTCCGGATGATTGGACCAGTAGAGTCATCTCCGAGGTCCATTCTTCTGTGTTGGCTGGTCATCCTGGAATATTTGGTACTAGAGACTTGGTGTCCAGGTCTTTTTGGTGGCCTTCCTTGTCAAGGGATGTGCGCACCTTTGTGCAGTCTTGTGAAGTGTGTGCTCGGGCTAAGCCTTGCTGTTCTCGGGCCAGTGGGTTGTTGTTATCCTTGCCTATTCCGAAGAGGCCTTGGACGCACATTTCCATGGATTTTATTTCAGATCTCCCTGTCTCACAGAAAATGTCCGCTATCTGGGTTGTGTGTGACCGCTTTTCTAAGATGGTTCATTTGGTACCCTTGCCTAAGTTGCCTTCCTCCTCTGAGTTGGTCCCTTTGTTTTTTCAGAACGTGGTTCGTTTGCATGGGATTCCGGAGAATATCGTTTCGGACAGGGGATCCCAGTTTGTGTCTAGATTTTGGCGGACGTTTTGTGCTAAGATGGGCATTAATTTGTCTTTCTCGTCTGCATTCCATCCTCAGACGAATGGCCAGACGGAGCGAACTAATCAGACCTTGGAAACTTATTTAAGGTGTTTTGTTTCTGCTGATCAAGATGACTGGGTTGCCTTTTTGCCACTGGCCGAATTTGCCCTTAATAATCGGGCTAGTTCTGCTACTTTGGTTTCTCCTTTCTTTTGTAATTCGGGGTTTCATCCTCGTTTTTCCTCTGGTCAGGTGGAGCCTTCGGATTGTCCTGGAGTGGACGTGGTGGTGGATAGGTTACATCAGATTTGGAATCAGGTGGTGGACAATTTGAAGTTGTCTCAGGAGAAGGCTCAGCAGTTTGCTAATCGTCGTCGCCGCGTGGGTCCCCGACTTCGTGTTGGGGACTTGGTGTGGTTGTCTTCTCATTTTGTCCCTATGAAGGTCTCTTCTCCCAAGTTTAAGCCTCGGTTCATCGGTCCTTATAAGATCTTGGAGATTCTTAACCCTGTATCTTTTCGTTTGGATCTCCCTGCATCGTTTGCTATTCATAATGTGTTCCATCGGTCGTTATTGCGGAGGTATGAGGTGCCCGTTGTTCCTTCGGTTGAGCCTCCTGCTCCGGTGCTGGTGGAGGGAGAATTGGAGTATGTTGTTGAGAAGATCTTGGATTCTCGTGTTTCCAGACGTAAACTCCAGTATTTGGTTAAGTGGAAGGGTTATGGTCAGGAGGATAATTCCTGGGTGGTCGCCTCTGATGTTCATGCGACTGATTTGGTCCGCGCCTTCCATAGAGCTCATCCTGATCGCCCTGGGGGTTCTCGTGAGGGTTCGGTGACCCCTCCTCAAGGGGGGGGTACTGTTGTGGATTCTGTTTTTGGGCTCTCTCTGGTGGTTACAACTGGTACTGGGTGACTTTGGTGGGTTGCGGTCTCTGGTTTCCACCTGTCCATCAGTGGCTGGGTGTTTCCTATTTAACCTGGCTTTCCTGTCATTCCCTTGCCGGCTATCAATGTATCAGTGTGTGTCTCTGTTACCTGCTCCTAGGCCTTCAAGACAAGCTAAGTCTGTATTTCCCTGTTTCATGATAGCTTTCATGTTTTTTAGTCCAGCTTGCAGATATGTAATTCTCTGCTGCTGGTTGCTTTAGTGGGCTGAAATTACCACTCATGTACCATGAGTTGGCACATGAGTTTAAGTAATTTCAGGATGGTATTTTGAAGGGTTTTTCAGCTGACCACGCAGTTCACCTTTTGTATCCTCTGCTATCTAGCTTAAGCAGGCCTCATTTTGCTGAATCTGTTTTCATAACTACGTTTGTGCCTTCCTCTCATTTCACCGTCATTATATGTGGGAGGCTGCTATCTCTGTGGGAATATTTCTCTGGAGGCAAGTGAGGTCTGTTATTCTTCTGATAGGGGAAGCTAGATCTCCGGCTGGCGCGAGACGTCTAGGGGCCCCCCAGGAACGTCCCCCGGCTACTGTTAGTTGAGTGTTGAGGTTCAGGATCGCGGTCAGCTCAGGTTCCATCACCCTAGAGCTCGTCCTGTTTTTGCCCGTGTTATGTTGACAAATTCCCTGCCATTGGGAATCATGACACTCCCCCCACATCGTTAGTTGGTGTGGGGGTTCTCGCATTCTCTGCGTGGATATTTTTGTATAGGGTTTTTTACTGACCGCACAGATCCCTTGCTATTTTCTGCTATCTAGTGTTAGCGGGCCTCATTTGCTTAACCTGTTTCATCTCTGCGTTTGTCTTTTCCTCTTAACTCACCGTTATTATTTGTGGGGGGCTGTTCTATATCTTTGGGGTTATTTCTCTGAGGCAAGTGAGGTCTTACTTTATCTCTAGGGGTAGTCAGTTTCTCAGGCCGTGAAGAGACGTCTAGGATTTCAGGAAACGTTCCACGGCTGCCTATAGTGTGTTTGGTTAGGATCAGGTTTGCGGTCAGTCCAGTTACCACATCCCCAGAGCTTGTCCTATTATCTCTGACTTAGCTGGTTAGATTTGCGATCCTAAGCCACTGGGATCATAACAGTACAGCAGGCCAGAAAAGTGTTTAATGCATCACAGAAGTGGGATAAGAGAAGTCCTGAGTACAATTTTTTTTTTCCTCTCCCTTTGCTGCAGTATGTCCAGCTTCTCTCATCCCCTTAATCTCTGGGTGGCTTTGAGTTCAGCTGCAGACATGGATATTCAGAGTCTGACTTCTAGTGTGGATCATCTTGCTGCAAGGGTGCAAAGCATTCAGGATTTTGTTGTTCACAGTCCTATGTCTGAGCCAAAAGTACCTATTCCTGAGTTGTTTTCTGGAGATAGATCTCGGTTTCTGAATTTTAAGAATAATTGTAAATTGTTTCTTTCTTTGAGGCCTCGTTCCTCTGGTGATTCCGCTCAGCAAGTTAGAATTGTTATCTCCCTGTTACGTGGCGACCCTCAAGATTGGGCTTTCTCCCTGGCGCCGGGAGATCCTGCATTGCTGAATGTGGATGCGTTTTTTCTGGCGCTTGGATTGCTTTATGAGGAACCTAATCTTGAGAACAAGGCAGAAAAGGCCTTGCTGGCTCTCTCTCAGGGCCAGGATGAAGCTGAGGTGTATTGTCAAAAATTTCGGAAATGGTCGGTGCTTACTCAGTGGAATGAGTGTGCCCTGGCTGCAAATTTCAGAAAAGGTCTTTCTGAAGCCATTAAGAATGTTATGGTGGGGTTCCCCACGCCTGCAAGTCTGAATGACTCAATGGCTTTGGCCATTCAGATTGATCGGCGTTTGCGGGAGCGCAAATCTGCGCACCATCTGGTGGTGTTTTCTGAACAGAGACCTGAGTCTATGCAATGTGACCGAATTCTGACCAGAATTGAGCGGCAAAATCATAGACGTCAAAATGGGTTGTGCTTTTACTGTGGTGATTCAACTCATGTTATCTCAGCATTAGTGTTGAGCATTCCGATACTGCAAGTATCGGGTATCGGCCGATACTTGCTGTATCGGAATTCCGATACCGAGATCCGATATTTTTGTGATATCGGGTATCGGTATCGAAACAACATTAATGTAAAAATGTGTAAAAGAGAGAATTAAAATAAAAAATATTGCTATACTCACCTCTCCGACGCAGCCTGCACCTTACCGAGGGAAGCGGCAGCGTTCTTTGTTTAAAATTCGCGCTTTTCTTTCCTTTACGTGAGTCCCGGCTTGTGATTGGTTGCGTGCCGCCCATGTGACCGGGACGCAACCAATCACAGCAAGCCGTGACGTAATTTCAGGTCCTTCAGGATTTTAAAATTACGTTCCGGCGTTGTGATTGGTTGCGTCGCAGTCACATGGGCGACGCAACCAATCACAGCAAGCCGTGACGTAATTTCAGGTCCTTAAGGATTTTAAAATTACGTCCCGGCTTTGTGATTGGTTGCGTCGCAGTCACATGGGAGACGCAACCAATCACAAGCCGTGACGTCACGGGAGGCTGGACACGCGCGCATTTTAAAATGGGCGCGTGTCCAGCCTCCCGTGACGTCCCGGCTTGTGATTGGTTGCGCCGCGATCAACCAATCACAAGCCGGGAGGCTGGACACGCGCGCATTTTAAAATTTTAAAATGCGCGCGTGTCCAGCCTCCCGGCTTGTGATTGGTTGACCGCGGCGCAACCAATCACAAGCCGTGACATCACGGGAGGCTGGACACGCGCGCATTTTAAAATGGGCGCGTGTCCAGCCTCCCGTGACGTCCCGGCTTGTGATTGGTTGCGCCGCGATCAACCAATCACAAGCCGGGAGGCTGGACACGCGCGCATTTTAAAATTTTAAAATGCGCGCGTGTCCAGCCTCCCGGCTTGTGATTGGTTGACCGCGGCGCAACCAATCACAAGCCGGGACGTCACGGGAGGCTGGACACGCGCCCATTTTAAAAAGCGCGCGTGTCCAGCCTCCCGTGACGTCACGGCTTGTGATTGGTTAATGGCGGCCATGTTGCCGGGACGCGGACCAATCACAGCAAGCCGTGACGTAATTTCGTCACGGCTTGCTGTGATTGGTCCGCGTCCCGGCAACATGGCCGCCCTGACCAATCACAAGCCGGGACTTCACGTAACCAAGTAAAAGCGCGAATTTTAAACAAACAACGCTGCCGGTTCCCTCGCTGAGGTCCAGGCTGCGTCGGACAGGTGAGTATAGCGATATTTTTTATTTTAATTCTTTCTTTTACACATTTATATGGATCCCAGGGCCTGAAGGAGAGTTTCCTCTCCTTCAGACCCTGGGAACCATCAGGAATACCGTCCGATACTTGAGCCCCATTGACTTGTATTGGTATCGGGTATCGGTATCGGATTGGATCCGATACTTTGCCGGTATCGGCTGATACTTTCCGATACCGATACTTTCAAGTATCGGACGGTATCGCTCAACACTACTCAGCATGCTTTAAGCGCGTAAAAAAGATCGCTAAGTCTGTGACCGTTGGTACTATACAGCCTAAATTCATTTTGTCTGTTACTTTAATTTGTTCTTTGTCATCCTACTCGGTTATGGCTTTTGTGGATTCAGGTGCTGCCCTGAACCTGATGGATTTGTCGTTTGCCAGGCGCTGTGGTTTTGTCCTGGAGCCTTTGGAATTCCCTATTCCACTGAGGGGTATTGATGCTACACCATTGGCTGAGAATAAGCCTCAGTATTGGACTCAAGTGACCATGTGCATGACTCCTGTACATCAGGAGGTGATTCGCTTTCTTGTGCTGCATAATCTGCATGATGTTGTCGTTTTGGGTCTGCCATGGCTGCAGGCCCATAATCCAGTTCTGGATTGGAAAGCTATGTCTGTTTCAAGTTGGGGTTGCCAGGGGATTCATGGTGATGCTCCTTTGGTGTCAATTGCTTCTTCCACTCCTTCTGAGGTCCCTGAGTTTTTGTCGGACTACCAGGATGTATTTGATGAGCCCAGATCCGGTGCCCTGCCTCCTCACAGGGATTGTGATTGTGCTATAAATTTGATTCCTGGTAGTAAGTTCCCTAAGGGACGACGTTTTAATTTGTCTGTACCAGAACATGCCGCAATGCGGAGTTATATAAAGGAGTCTTTAGAGAAGGGACATATTCGCCCGTCCTCCTCCCCTCTTGGTGCAGGATTCTTTTTTGTGGCCAAGAAGGATGGTTCTCTGAGACCTTGTATAGATTATCGTCTTCTAAATAAAATCACGGTCAAATTTCAATATCCTTTGCCATTATTATCTTATCTGTTTGCTCGGATTAAGGGGTCCAGTTGGTTCACCAAGATAGATCTTCGTGGTGCGTATAACCTTGTGCGTATTAAGCAGGGGGATGAATGGAAAACAGCATTTAATACGCCCGAGGGCCATTTTGAGTACTTGGTGATGACTTTTGGACTCTCTAATGCTCCTTCTGTGTTCCAGTCCTTCATGCATGACATCTTCCGAGAATATCTGGATAAATTTATGATTGTGTATCTGGATGACATTTTGGTCTTTTCTGAGGACTGGGAGTCCCATGTGAAGCAGGTCAGGATGGTATTTCAGGTCCTGCGTGCTAATGCCTTATTTGTGAAGGCCTCAAAATGTCTCTTCGGAGTACAGAAGGTTTCCTTTTTGGGTTTTATTTTTTCTCCTTCTACTATTGAGATGGACCCAGTCAAGGTCCAGGCTATTCATGACTGGACTCAGCCTACATCTGTTAAGAGTCTTCAGAAGTTCTTGGGTTTTGCTAATTTTTACCGTCGCTTCATCGCTAATTTTTCTGGCGTGGTTAAGCCCTTGACGGATTTGACCAAGAAAGGTTCTGATGTGACTAATTGGTCTCCTGCGGCAGTGGAAGCCTTTCGGGAGCTGAAGCGCCCGTTTTTTTCAGCTCCAGTATTATGTCAGCCTGATATCTCTCTTCCTTTCCAGGTCGAGGTGGATGCTTCTGAGATTGGAGCAGGGGCTGTTTTGTCGCAGAGAAGCTCTGATGGCTCTGTGATGAAGCCTTGTGCCTTCTTTTCAAGAAAGTTTTCGCCTGCCGAGAGTAATTATGATGTTGGTAATCGGGAATTGTTGGCTATGAAGTGGGCATTTGAGGAGTGGCGACATTGGCTCGAGGGAGCTAGGCATCGTGTGGTGGTCTTGACTGATCACAAAAATCTGATTTATCTCGAGTCTGCCAAGCGCATGAATCCTAGACAGGCTCGTTGGTCGTTGTTTTTCTCCCGTTTCGATTTCGTGGTCTCGTACCTGCCTGGTTCGAAGAACGTGAAGGCTGATGCCCTTTCTAGGAGTTTTGTGCCTGACTCTCCAGGAGTTTCAGAGCCGGCTGGTATCCTTAAAGAGGGAGTGATTTTGTCTGCCATTTCCCCAGATTTGCGACGAGTGCTGCAGAAATTTCAGGCTGATAGACCTGACCGTTGCCCACCAGAGAGACTGTTTGTCCCAGATAGATGGACCAGCAGAGTTATTTCTGAGGTTCATTCTTCGGTGTTGGCAGGTCATCCTGGGATTTTTGGTATCAGAGATTTGGTGGCTAGGTCCTTCTGGTGGCCTTCCTTGTTGCGGGATGTGCGTACCTTTGTGCAGTCCTGTGGGATTTGTGCTCGGGCTAAGCCTTGCTGTTCTCGTGCCAGCGGTTTGCTTTTGCCTTTGCCTGTCCCGAAGAGGCCTTGGACGCACATTTTCATGTATTTTATTTCAGATCTTCCAGTATCTCAGAGAATGTCTGTCATCTGGGTGGTGTGTGATCGTTTTTCCAAAATGGTCCATTTGGTGCCCTTGCCTAAGTTGCCTTCCTCCTCCGATTTGGTTCCTTTATTTTTTCAGAATGTGGTTTGCTTGCACGGTATCCCTGAAAATATTGTGTCTGACAGAGGATCCCAGTTTGTGTCCAGATTTTGGCGGATTTTTTGTGCTAAGATGGGCATTGATTTGTCTTTTTCGTCGGCCTTCCATCCTCAGACGAATGGCCAAACCGAGCGAACCAATCAGACGTTGGAAACTTATTTAAGATGTTTTGTTTCTGCTGATCAGGATGATTGGGTGACTTTTTTGCCATTGGCCGAGTTTGCCCTTAATAATCGGGCTAGTTCTGCTACTTTGGTTTCGCCTTTTTTCTGCAATTCTGGTTTTCATCCTCGTTTTTCCTCGGGTCAGGTTGAGCCTTCTGACTGTCCGGGGGTGGATTCTGTGGTGGATAGGTTGCAGCAGATTTGGAACCATGTGGTGGACAATTTGAAGTTGTCACAGGAGAAGGCTCAGCGCTTTGCCAACCGCCGTCGCGGTGTTGGTCCCAGACTTCGTGTTGGGGATTTGGTATGGCTGTCTTCTCGGTATGTTCCTATGAAGGTTTCCTCTCCTAAATTCAAGCCTCGCTTCATCGGTCCTTATAAGATTTTGGAAATCCTTAACCCGGTGTCTTTTCGTTTGGACCTCCCAGCATCGATTGTCATTCATAATGTGTTCCATAGGTCTTTGTTGTGGAGGTATGTGGTGCCTGTGGTTCCTTCTGTTGAGCCTCCTGCTCCGGTGCTGGTTGAGGGCGAATTGGAGTACGTGGTGGAGAAGATCTTGGATTCTCGTATTTCCAGACGGAATCTTCAGTATTTAGTTAAGTGGAAGGGCTATGGTCAGGAGGATAATTCCTGGGTTGTCGCCTCTGATGTTCATGCGGCCGATTTGGTTCGTGCCTTCCATGCGGCTCATCCTGATCGCCCTGGGGGTCTTGATGAGGGTTCGGTGACCCCTCCTCGAGGGGGGGGTACTGTTGTGAACTCTATTTCTGGGCTCCCTCTTGTGGTCACAAGTGGTACTGTGTGAGTTCTGTCTTGCTGCAGGTTTGTGACTGGCATCAGCTGTCTCGTTATCTGTGGGCTGGTTTTCTATTTAAGCTCACTTGGACTCTCAGTCTATGCCTGCTGTCATTGTATTCAGTGCTATTCTGATTGCTCCTGTCTACATCCGTTATCAGTCTCTCCATGGGAAGCTAAGTTCAGTTTGCTTATTCTTGCTCATCTATGTTCAATATGTTTCCTAGAATATTATGAGTTTTGTCCAGCTTGCTAATATGTGATTTTTCTGCTTGCTGGTAGCTCTGGGGTGCTGAGTTGCTCCCCCCACATCGTTAGTTGGTGTGGGGGTTCTCGCATTCTCTGCGTGGATATTTTTGTATAGGGTTTTTTACTGACCACACAGATCCCTTGCTATTTTCTGCTATCTAGTGTTAGCGGGCCTCATTTGCTTAACCTGTTTCATCTCTGCGTTTGTCTTTTCCTCTTAACTCACCGTTATTATTTGTGGGGGGCTGTTCTATATCTTTGGGGTTATTTCTCTGAGGCAAGTGAGGTCTTACTTTATCTCTAGGGGTAGTCAGTTTCTCAGGCCATGAAGAGACGTCTAGGATTTCAGGAAACGTTCCACGGCTGCCTTTAGTGTGTTTGGTTAGGATCAGGTTTGCGGTCAGTCCAGTTACCACATCCCCAGAGCTTGTCCTATTATCTCTGACTTAGCTAGTTAGATTTGTGATCCTAAGCCACTGGGATCATAACACGGCTTACAGGGAGGGAAGGGATGTAGCGTTGCTGACTAGCTTCATTGGCCGACGGTGCTGCAACCTTTAGGGACGTTTGGTAGTTAGTCCAGGCTTGCAAATGCATGGTGGATAAATGTCTATGCATGCAACTTGTATTTAGACTTTTAAGATTCTGACCTCTGCTTAAGGTAGTTGAACATTTTTGACAGATGACTTTGCGCTGATCATTTGGATGTTGTTTAAAAAAATGCCAGACTGCACTCTTTCTACTATCGGATACCTTTTCAGGCATTGCAGACTGAGTTTCTTTAACCGGATGGCCACGCTGTCCTCCAACTGGTTTTGGTTTTGCCACGCGTTTTTGGCCAGATACGGGCCCGGTAGATGGAACCTGTTGTGATGTTGATGCCTGCTGCGGCTCCTCCTCCTCCGCTTCAGAACTACTGCCGCCTGCACCCTGTTCCCCCAATGGCTGCCAATCGGGGTCCACAACTGGGTCATCTATGACCTCCTCTTCTATGTTGTGTGCAACTTCGTCTGTGTCACCGTGTAAGCCGGTGGTATTGCATTCGTGACGGAGCACCATAGTCTCCGCTGGTTTTGATTCTGCCTCAGTACACTGCGAGGGCAATGTTCTGGTCTGAGTCAAAGGAACAGCATAGTAATCTGGCTGTGGCTGTGCATCTGTGCACTCCATGTCCGAATCAACTTCTAATGGGCATGGCCTGTTAACTGTTTCACTGTGTAACCCAGGAACGGTATGTGTAAAGAGCTCCATGGAGTAACCTGTTGTGTCGACTGACGCATCCTTCACTGTTGTTTTTAGTGAAGGACACAAGGAAGCGACTTGTTCCTGACTGGGAACATCCACTGACGATGCACTGCTCTGACATTTGGCACTTTCCGAGGAGGAGGCGAAAGAGTTAGAGGCAGAGTCAGCAATGAAAGCCAATACTTGTTCCTCCTGCTCCGGCTTCAAAAGTGGTTTTCCTACTCCCAGAAAAGAGAGCGTTCGAGGCCTTGTGTAGCCAGACAACGAACCTGGCTCAACAACTCGAGACTTAGGTGCTGTACTGCTTTTACCACGACCACCTGATGCTCCACCACCACTACCATCATTACCAGCTGACAATGACCGCCCACGGCCACGACCTCTTCCACTAGACTTCCTCATTGTTTGCAAAACGTAACCAAAGTAATGCTATTTGTTATTGTAAAACAACTTATCAGGTGAACTCAAACTTCTGTAAGATTTATATATACCTTTATAGGTGCCTGACACTGAAAGGAAAATCAGGCCCAATGTTACACACTAGGTTTTCTGTGCCCCAATAATTTGAGACAGATGGCACACACAGGACCAGCACTCAAGCAGAAATGCCAATCTTAATCTCCCACTATTTTTTTTTTTTTTCTGGGAGAATTTACCCTAAAAAAAAAAAAAAGGGCCAAGTATTACACAGTGTTTTTGGTGGCACACAATGAGAGACAGATGCCACACACAGCAATGGCACAGAGGCAGACTTGCCAATATTTATCTCCCACTAATTTTTTTTTTTGGAAAAGGGAGAATTTAGCAAAAAAAAAAAAAGGGCCAAGTATTACACAGTGTTTTCGGTGCCACACAATGAGAGACAGATGCCACACACAGCAATGGCACGGAGGCAGACTTGCCAATATTTATCTCCCACTAATTTTTTTTGGGGAAAAGGGAGAATTTAGCAAAAAAAAAAAAAAGGGCCAAGTATTACACAGTGTTTTCGGTGGCACACAATGAGAGACAGATACCACACACAGCAATGGCACGGAGGCAGACTTGCCAATATTTATCTCCCACTAATTTTTTTTTTGGAAAAGGGAGAGTGTACCCAAAAAAAAAAAAAATGGCCAAGTATTACACAGTGTTTTCGGTGCCACACAATGAGAGACAGATGCCACACACAGCAATGGCACGGAGGCAGACTTGCCAATATTTATCTCCCACTAATTTTTTTTGGGGAAAAGGGAGAATTTAGCAAAAAAAAAAAAAATGGCCAAGTATTACACAGTGTTTTCGGTGGCACACAATGAGAGACAGATACCACACACAGCAATGGCATGGAGGCAGACTTGCCAATATTTATCTCCCACTAATTTTTTTTGGGGAAAAGGGAGAATGTACCCCCCCAAAAAAAAAATGGTCAAGTATTACACAGTGTTTTCGGTGCCACACAATGAGAGACAGATGCCACACACAGCAATGGCACGGAGGCAGACTTGCCAATATTTATCTCCCACTAATTTTTTTGGGGGAAAAGGGAGAATTTAGCAAAAAAAAAAAAATGGCCAAGTATTACACAGTGTTTTCGGTGCCACACAATGAGAGACAGATGCCACACACAGCAATGGCACGGAGGCAGACTTGCCAATATTTGTCTCCCACTAATTTTTTTTTGGGAAAAGGGAGAATTTAGCAAAAAAAAAAAAAAGGGCCAAGTATTACACAGTGTTTTCGGTGGCACACAATGAGAGACAGATACTACACACAGCAATGGCACGGAGGCAGACTTGCCAATATTTATCTCCCACTATTTTTTTTTGGGGAAAAGGGAGAATTTTGCAAAAAAAAAAAAAAGGGCCAAGTATAACACAGTGTTTTCGGTGGCACACAATGAGAGACAGATACCACACAGCAATGGCACGGAGGCAGACTTGCCAATATTTATCTCCCTGCAGTTATCTCAGAAAAGTATGGCAGGCAGCTATAAAAAGGACTGCTGCACACAAAAGTGTGGACAAACACACAAGATAGCTGTGCAGAAAGGAAGGAAAAACAGGATTTGTGCTTTGAAAAAAGCAGTTGGTTTGCACAGCGGCGTACACACAGGCACAGCAACGCAGCTATCAGGGTCAGGGAGCCTTCTAGTGCAGCCCAATGAGCTACAGCGCTGAGGGAAAAAAAATGTAGCTTCAACTGTCCCTGCAATCAAAAGGTGGTGTTGGACAGTGGAAATCGCTACAGCACAAGCGGTTTGTAGCTTTATGTACCCTGCCTATCACTATCCCTGCTTCTGAAGAAGCTGCAGCAACCTCTCCCTACGCTCAGATCAGCAGCAGTAAGATGGCGGTCGGCGGGAACGCCCCTTTATAGCCCCTGTGACGCCGCAGAAAGCAAGCCAATCACTGCAATGCCCTTCTCTAAGATGGTGGGGACTGAGATCTATGTCATCACGCTGCCCACACTCTGCGTCCACCTTCATTGGCTGAGAAATGGCGCTTTTAGCGTCATTGAAACGCGACTTTGGCGCGAAAGTCGCGTACCGCATGGCAGACCCCACAGGGATCGGCTCGGTTTCATGAGACGCCGACTTTGCCAAAAGTCGTCGACTTATGAAAATGAACGATCCGTTTCGCTCAACCCTACTCTCTACTAATCTAGCATGTTTCCAAGCCAGGGGCGTGAAAATATCCGACCATACAAGCACGAAACCCAGGTAAGATGACAAAAGCCTAAGGCAGTCATATTTAATATCACATATAAGTTCTCGCGACGCCCTTGCGCCCAAATTATTACCATCCACGTGTAGCACCAAAACATCTGTGGTCTGTCCAAAGTAATGTGAAAATGCAATTCCAGCATTACCATGTTCTGCTGCAAACCTCTGATCCCGATCCACTGCACTAATGCCACTTACTTTGATAAGCCCAATTGACGGCCTGCCAGTTTTGTGTCCACCCAAATAGAACCCCAATAGACATTGGAATGACCTAAAACCTAAAATGAAGGTCCCTGTAAACAAGACGAGGAGAGGAAAGATAACCTTCAGTCATGAGAAAGTATAGAAGAATCCCGTCAAATTAATACTCATAACATTCACCTTTTTCTTACTTTCGACTCTGCAAAAACTCTTACTGTCTCACTTATTCATTCTCGTCTGGACTATTGTAACTCTCTACTAATCGGCATCCCTCTTACCAAACTCTCCCCACTCCAATCTGTGCTGAATGCTGCATCCAGGATCATATTCCTCACCAACCGTTACACCGATGCCTCTACCTTGTGCTAGTCATTACACTGGCTACCCATCCACTCCAGAATCCAGTACAAAACTACTACCCTCATCCACAAAGCACTCCATGGCTCAGCACCACCCTACATCTCCTCTCTGGTCTCAGTCTACCACCCTACCCATGCCCTCCTCTCCGCTAATGACCTCAGGTTAGCATCCTCAGTAATCAGAACCTCCCACTCCCGTCTCCAAGACTTTACACGTGCTGCGTCGATTCTTTGGAATGCATTACCTAGGTTAATACGATTAATCCCCAATCCCCACAGTTTTAAGCGTGCCCTACAAACTCATTTGTTCAGACTGGCCTACCGCCTCAATGCATTAACCTAACCATCCCTGTGTGGCCCATTCAAAAAAAACAAAAAACAATCAGATTCCTCTCATCATGTTCTCATACACTTTATGCAGTTAATAGCACTCTGTCTCTGTACTGCTACATACTTAGGCAGTTAACTGGTTCATGCAGCTTTACATGAACACCCGAGCCTTACACTATGGCTGGTCCAAATAACTAAAGCAATTGTTACCATCCACCTCTCGTGTCTCCCCTTTTCCTCATAGTTTGTAAGCTTGCGAGCAGGGCCCTCATTCCTACTGGTATCTGTTTTGAACTGTGATTTCTGTTATGCTGTAATGTCTATTGTCTGTACAAGTCCCCTCTATAATTTGTAAAGCGCTGCGGAATATGTTGGCGCTATATAAATAAAAATTATAATTATTATTATTATTATAACATATGCAGTTTAATGTGGATAAAAAAAACATGCTAAGTACTGTATATTATTTTCAAGCACTATGCTATTCTGTCTTTGTTTTTTTTCTGTTTAGCGGCTAAGTGTGATTGTGCGCTTAGTTCATACCTTTGTTTTGTTTTTGTTTTGTGTTTTTTTATGTAGGACCTATATCTAGCCAATTCTGAGCTACCGATCTTTTTACCGATTGAACCCCAAATCCCAATTGGGCCAGGGCCTCCTCTGTGGCAGCTCCAGCCTGGAATGAGTGAGAGCCAAAGTGAAAACCATTCAAACCACACACATTCAAATCCCTTTCAAAAATGGCAATGAACTAAAAAACTGAAAATGCAGTTCTTCTCAACCTCCATGATCAAAGATGCCCATCTCACATGTCAATCAAACAAACTGATCACATCCCATGACTCCATCAAACAACCCCCACCAGCTATGTCAGTATTAGAACACCTCAACCTGCAGCGCAACACCTCATCGGAATACAGCACATCCTACAATGACAACCCCCTGTGACACCTGGCATTCTTACTCACCAACTCACTCACCCAAAATGTACCAAAGAATGCCAGCACAAAAGCCGCCCCAAACAACCAACATTCATACTTTGACTTAAAAATCTCCCTGAGACCTTGCAATAGCTGACCCAAGATCATAAATGACACCGGTTGCCACCAGTCCCTCAAAGCATAATTCTTGCAAAATACTTTCATAGTCTGGTGAAACAAAAAATCTTCCATACATTCCTCCAACACAATAATTTGAAGAAAAAGGCCAAACCAGTTAACCTACCAGACACCATGGAGATGCTATAAGATTTTTACTAGTGATGAGCGAATATACTCGTTACTCGAGATTTCTCGAGCATGCTCAGGGGTCCTCCGAGTATTTTTTAGTACTCGGAAATTTAGTTTTTCTTGCCGCAGCTGAATGATTTACATCTGTTAGCCAGCATAAGTACATGTGGGGGTTGGCTGGTTGCTAGGAAATCCCCACATGTACTTATGCTGGCTAGCAGATGTAAATCATTCAGCTGTAAGAAAAACTAAATCTCCGAGCACTAAAAAATACTCGGAGGACCGCCGAGCATGCTCGAGAAATCTCGAGTAACGAGTATATTCGCTCATCACTAATTTTTACAAAATGAAAACAGTGAAGTGGTCAAAAATGATGTTGAGAAGGCTGAACTTTAAAATTCCTATTTTACATCTATGATCTCTAATAATGCAAACGTAATATTAACTGACTTTCACTGTGCAATGAAGGAATAAAATAATCCACACTATCAATAAAATGAGAGATGGTAAGGGAACACTTAGCTAATTTACATAAATTTAAATCTTCTGGCCCAGACGAATTACATCCTAGGGTACCTGAAGAAAGAGCTGAGTAGTAGAGCATAGGGACCTTTCGTCAGACTCAATTTGACAGGTGGACACGTCCCTATCAAAGTGTATCAAAAGTGTGTAACCCCTCCTCCCCTCCCTGTCAGCCAGCTGTCCCTCCTTGTCTGGTTCTCCCTTTTTGATATAGTTTAATATTATTATCACAGTATTTGATGCCGTGAATATTATCCCAGTAATTGTTTTATATTAGTTGTTTATATGCTGTATTAAGATTACTCTTATTTGATAATCAGATGATAGGGAGAGTGAGGCTGTGTTTCTGCAGTATTATCGGCTAGTGGTATTCTCATTTATATGTGATTTATAATGGGCGCATTATGTATGCGGCCATATTACAACACCCGCAAGTATGAAGCGTGGTGTTTTATACGTTTATAAAAGCAAAAGACACGGTATTGTAAAAAATGTAAAAGATTTTTATTGTAAAATAAACACATCTCAAAGACATTTCGCTGCTGCATCGTACAAAATAAATAGTATCGCTTGAATATACAGCAACACACTTCTTACTAAATAAATATCAATGCTGCATCGTACAAAATAAATAGCACGTTGATTATACATCATTACACTTCTTACAAAATAAATATAGTGTTACAACAGTAATTGTTTTATATTAGATGTTTCTATGAAGCTGAGATTAGATGTCTATGAGTTCGAGTTTCTGTTGACCCAAGCAGTAAAACAGGTGTAGAACTGAGTTTGCTCCCGTAATCAGAGCAGTGTATTTTAGACCCAGTGTTTCTGTCTGCAGAATGTAATGTGTAAGAAGTTCATCAGCACACACATGGCTCCTCAATCAGCACAGCAAAACTGTCTTCATTTGCTTCCCTGTCATGATTCCCAATGGCAGGGAATTTGTCAACATAACACGGGCAAAAACAGGACGCGCTCTAGGGTGATGGAACCTGAGCTGACCGCGATCCTGAACCTCAACACTCAACTAACAGTAGCCGGGGGACGTTCCTGGGGGGCCCCTAGACGTCTCGCGCCAGCCGGAGATCTAGCTTCCCCTATCAGAAGAATAACAGACCTCACTTGCCTCCAGAGAAATATTCCCACAGAGATAGCAGCCTCCCACATATAATGACGGTGAAATGAGAGGAAGGCACAAACATAGTTATGAAAACAGATTCAGCAAAATGAGGCCCGCTTAAGCTAGATAGCAGAGGATACAAAAGGTGAACTGTGCGGTCAGCTGAAAAACCCTTCAAAATACCATCCTGAAATTACTTGAACTCATGTGCCAACTCATGGTACATGAGTGGTAATTTCAGCCCACTAGAGCAACCAGCCGCAAAGAATTACATATCTGCAAGCTGGACTAAAAAACATGAAAGCAATCATGAAACAGGGAAATACAGACTTAGCTTGTCTTGAAGGCCTAGGAGCAGGTAACAGAGACACACACTGATACATTGATAGCCGGCAAGGGAATGACAGGAAAGCCAGGTTAAATAGGAAACACCCAGCCACTGATGGACAGGTGGAAACCAGAGACCGCAACCCACCAAAGTCACCCAGTACCAGTTGTAACCACCAGAGGGAGCCCAAAAACAGAATCCACAACAGTACCCCCCCCCTTGAGGAGGGGTCACCGAACCCTCACGAGAACCCCCAGGGCGATCAGGATGAGCTCTATGGAAGGCGCGGACCAAATCAGTCGCATGAACATCAGAGGCGACCACCCAGGAATTATCCTCCTGACCATAACCCTTCCACTTAACCAAATACTGGAGTTTACGTCTGGAAACACGAGAATCCAAGATCTTCTCAACAACATACTCCAATTCTCCCTCCACCAGCACCGGAGCAGGAGGCTCAACCGAAGGAACAACAGGCACCTCATACCTCCGCAATAACGACCGATGGAACACATTATGAATAGCAAACGATGCTGGGAGATCCAAACGAAAAGATACAGGGTTAAGAATCTCCAAGATCTTATAAGGACCGATGAACCGAGGCTTAAACTTGGGGGAAGAGACCTTCATAGGGACAAAACGAGAAGACAACCACACCAAGTCCCCAACACGAAGTCGGGGACCCACGCGGCGACGATGATTAGCAAACTGCTGAGCCTTCTCCTGAGACAACTTCAAATTGTCCACCACCTGATTCCAAATCTGATGTAACCTATCTACCACCACGTCCACTCCAGGACAATCCGAAGGCTCCACCTGACCAGAGGAAAAACGAGGATGAAACCCCGAATTACAAAAGAAAGGAGAAACCAAAGTAGCAGAACTAGCCCGATTATTAAGGGCAAATTCGGCCAGTGGCAAAAAGGCAACCCAGTCATCTTGATCAGCAGAAACAAAACACCTTAAATAAGTTTCCAAGGTCTGATTAGTTCGCTCCGTCTGGCCATTCGTCTGAGGATGGAATGCAGACGAGAAAGACAAATTAATGCCCATCTTAGCACAAAACGTCCGCCAAAATCTAGACACAAACTGGGATCCCCTGTCCGAAACGATATTCTCCGGAATCCCATGCAAACGAACCACGTTCTGAAAAAACAAAGGGACCAACTCAGAGGAGGAAGGCAACTTAGGCAAGGGTACCAAATGAACCATCTTAGAAAAGCGGTCACACACAACCCAGATAACGGACATTTTCTGTGAGACAGGGAGATCTGAAATAAAATCCATGGAAATGTGCGTCCAAGGCCTCTTCGGAATAGGCAAGGATAACAACAACCCACTGGCCCGAGAACAGCAAGGCTTAGCCCGAGCACACACTTCACAAGACTGCACAAAGGTGCGCACATCCCTTGACAAGGAAGGCCACCAAAAAGACCTGGCCACCAAGTCTCTAGTACCAAATATTCCAGGATGACCAGCCAACACAGAAGAATGGACCTCGGAGATGACTCTACTGGTCCAATCATCCGGAACAAACAGTCTTTCTGGTGGACACCGATCAGGTTTATCCGCCTGAAACTCCTGCAATGCACGTCGCAAGTCTGGGGAGATGGCGGACAATATTACCCCATCCCTAAGGATGCCAGTAGGCCCAGAGTCTCCAGGAGAGTCAGGCACAAAACTCCTGGAAAGAGCATCTGCCTTCACATTCTTTGAACCTGGCAAGTATGAAACCACAAAATTGAAACGAGAAAAAAACAACGACCAACGAGCCTGTCTAGGATTCAAACGCCTGGCAGACTCAAGGTAAATCAGATTTTTGTGATCAGTCAAGACCACCACACGATGTCTAGCACCCTCAAGCCAATGACGCCACTCCTCAAATGCCCACTTCATGGCCAAAAGCTCCCAATTACCCACATCATAATTGCGCTCGGCGGGCGAGAATTTTCTAGAAAAGAACGCACATGGCTTCATCACCGAGCCATCGGAACTTCTCTGTGACAAAACCGCCCCCGCTCCAATCTCGGAAGCATCAACCTCAACTTGAAAAGGAAGTGAAACATCTGGTTGACATAACAGAGGAGCAGAAGAAAACCGGCGCTTAAGTTCCTGAAAGGCCTCCACAGCCGCAGGAGACCAATTAGCAACATCAGCACCCTTTTTAGTCAAATCAGTCAAAGGTTTAACAACACTGGAAAAATTAGAAATGAACCGACGATAAAAATTAGCAAAACCCAAGAACTTCTGAAGACTCTTAACAGATGTAGGTTGTGTCCAGTCACAAATCGCCTGAACCTTGACGGGATCCATCTCAATAGTAGAAGGAGAAAAAATGTACCCCAAAAAAGAAATCTTCTGGACTCCGAAGAGACATTTTGAGCCCTTCACAAACAGAGAATTGGCCCGCAGGACTTGAAACACCTTCCTGACCTGTAGAACATGAGACTCCCAGTCATCAGAAAACACCAAAATATCATCCAAATACACAATCATAAACTTATCCAGATATTCACGGAAAATATTGTGCATAAAGGACTGAAAGACTGAAGGAGCATTAGAAAGTCCAAAAGGCATTACCAAATACTCAAAATGGCCCTCAGGCGTATGAAATGCGGTTTTCCACTCATCACCCTGCTTTATCCGCACAAGATTATACGCACCGCGAAGATCTATCTTAGTGAACCACCTAGCCCCCTTAATGCAAGCAAACAAATCAGTCAATAATGGCAATGGATACTGATATTTGACTGTAATCTTATTCAGAAGGCGATAATCTATACAAGGCCTCAGGGAACCATCTTTTTTAGCCACGAAAAAAAAACCTGCTCCCAGAGGGGATGAAGATGGACGAATATGTCCCTTTTCCAAGGACTCCTTAATATAATTCCGCATAGCAGTATGCTCTGGCACTGACAGATTAAATAAACGACCCTTAGGGAACTTACTGCCAGGAATTAATTCTATAGCACAGTCACAATCCCTATGAGGAGGGAGCGAATTGAGCTTAGGCTCCTCAAAAACATCCCGATAGTCAGACAAAAACGCAGGGACCTCAGAAGGAGTAGATGAAGCAATTGAAATCAGAGGTGCATAATCATGAACCCCCTGACATCCCCAGCTTAACACAGACATTGTTTTCCAATCCAGGACTGGATTATGAGTTTGTAACCATGGCAGACCAAGCACTAGTACATCATGTAAATTATACAGTACAAGGAAGCGAATCACCTCCTGATGAACGGGAGTCATGCGCATGGTCACTTGTGTCCAGTACTGCGGTTTATTCATAGCCAATGGTGTAGAGTCAATTCCCTTCAAAGGAATAGGAACTTCCAGAGGCTCCAGACTAAAACCGCAGCGTTTGGCAAAAGACCAATCCATAAGACTCAGGGCAGCGCCCGAATCTACATAAGCATCGACGGAAATGGATGACAGTGAACAAATCAGAGTTACAGACAAAATGAACTTAGACTGCAGAGTACTAACGGCAAAAGATTTATCAACCTTTTTTGTGCGTTTAGAGCATGCTGATATAACATGAGCTGAATCACCACAATAAAAACACAATCCATTTTTCCGCCTATAATTTTGCCGTTCACTTCTGGACTGAATTCTATCACATTGCATAGTCTCAGGTGCCTGTTCAGAAGACACCGCCAACTGGTGCACAGGTTTGCGCTACCGTAAACGCCGATCAATCTGAATGGCCATAGTCATAGACTCATTCAGACCTGTAGGCGCAGGGAACCCCACCATAATATTCTTAATGGCCTCAGAAAGACCATCTCTGAAGTTTGCAGCCAGGGCGCACTCATTCCACTGAGTAAGCACTGACCATTTCCGAAATTTTTGACAATATACTTCCGCTTCATCATGCCCCTGAGAGAGGGCCAATAATGCCTTTTCAGCCTGAATCTCCAGGTTAGGTTCCTCATAGAGCAATCCCAGTGCCAGAAAAAACGCATCCACACTGAGCAATGCAGGATCCCCTGGTGCCAATGCAAATGCCCAATTCTGAGGGTCGCCCCGCAGGAAAGATATTACAATCTTGACCTGCTGAGCAGGGTCTCCAGAGGAGCGAGATTTCAAAGAAAGAAACAATTTGCAATTGTTCCTGAAATTCAGGAAGGTAGATCTATCTCCAGAAAAAAACTCTGGAATAGGAATTCTAGGTTCAGACATAGGAGTGTGAACAACAAAATCCTGTATATTTTGAACTTTTACAGCAAGATTATTCAGGCTGGAAGCCAAACTCTGGACATCCATGTTAAACAGCTAAGGTCAGAGCCATTCAAGGGTTAAGAGGAGGTAAGAAGCAGCTAGACAGCAATTAAGGGCTAGGCAGCAAAACTCTGAGGGGAAAAAAAAAAAAAAAATTTCCCTTCAACACTTCTTTTCCTCCTGCTTCAGCCCAAACAATTAACACTCTGGGGGCCGGCTATACTGTCATGATTCCCAATGGCAGGGAATTTGTCAACATAACACGGGCAAAAACAGGACGAGCTCTAGGGTGATGGAACCTGAGCTGACCGCGATCCTGAACCTCAACACTCAACTAACAGTAGCCGGGGGACGTTCCTGGGGGGCCCCTAGACGTCTCGCGCCAGCCGGAGATCTAGCTTCCCCTATCAGAAGAATAACAGAC
This sequence comes from Ranitomeya variabilis, assembly GCF_051348905.1. Lineage (NCBI taxonomy): Eukaryota > Metazoa > Chordata > Amphibia > Anura > Dendrobatidae > Ranitomeya > Ranitomeya variabilis. The sequence continues at coordinate 242,897,265 of NC_135236.1, read as the reverse complement.
CTCACTTGCCTCCAGAGAAATATTCCCACAGAGATAGCAGCCTCCCACATATAATGACGGTGAAATGAGAGGAAGGCACAAACGTAGTTATGAAAACAGATTCAGCAAAATGAGGCCCGCTTAAGCTAGATAGCAGAGGATACAAAAGGTGAACTGTGCGGTCAGCTGAAAAACCCTTCAAAATACCATCCTGAAATTACTTGAACTCATGTGCCAACTCATGGTACATGAGTGGTAATTTCAGCCCACTAGAGCAACCAGCAGCAGAGAATTACATATCTGCAAGCTGGACTAAAAAACATGAAAGCAATCATGAAACAGGGAAATACAGACTTAGCTTGTCTTGAAGGCCTAGGAGCAGGTAACAGAGACACACACTGATACATTGATAGCCGGCAAGGGAATGACAGGAAAGCCAGGTTAAATAGGAAACACCCAGCCACTGATGGACAGGTGGAAACCAGAGACCGCAACCCACCAAAGTCACCCAGTACCAGTTGTAACCACCAGAGGGAGCCCAAAAACAGAATCCACAACACTTCCCACGGGCATTAAAATTCTTGCATACAAGTCATGTACGTCATTTATCCACTATAAGATGTGTTTCATTATCATAATATAGTGTTACAAGTTATGTACGTCATTTATCCACTATAAGATGTGTTTCATTATCAGCGAACACATTCTATAGTGAATATTGCAGAAACGACAGGCAGGAGTTGGTTCCTACATAATCACACTAACAGCTGTGATCGTGTTGCTTGGGATATGTCCGCAAAGCCTGTTCACACACACAACATGCATTCACAAAACATCATCATACACATAGCTCATCAATCAACGCAGAAAAACTGTCTGCATTTGATTCCCACCAATGTTTGGGGGGGTCCCAGCAGCTGTTTCTCTGGTATCCCCAGTTAGCTGAGCAAACACAGAATGGTTTAAAATCTTTTATTGTGTGAAGTAAAGCATAACAGAGTTAACTGCTAGCAGCTGTCACCCTTGAAGCCCTTCTAACTAGGACCTGGACAATTATTTAGATCATCGAAGCTGGCAATAGCAAGTGCATTTTTTAATAAATTGATAATTACAATTAGAACGAGTTAAATTTGAAAATGTTGATGAAATAAAATCTGTTACGGTTCTATCGTTTTTTTGTACATCAGAACTGAAACGTTGTAAAACATTCTTGAATGGTAATCCCCGCGCTAAATGGTGCAATACATACACGCAGTAATGACCGCATGTGTGGCTATACAGATCTTGGATTTGGGCATTTTGATAACAATACGCGTCACAATTCTTGTTCAGGAATGACACAAAATCGCGTGGGAAGATTATATTTTCAGGGCTAAAGCCGTAACTATCAAAAAATATGCCCGTCTTATCATCGCAGAGTACGATTAATACCCAGTGACGTCCAGCTTGATTCGCCGGGTCTGTATTCACGATATATGCCGCGGGTCTCTGAGTCACCCTTTCTTCCGGAAGCAAATCACACGGAAACACACCGGCGAATATGCGATCTGTATAATTATCGGACTTCAGAATCGTTGTAAGCTGCAGACTGTCCATCGTTAATTAAAATCGTACAATATCTCTCTCCTATTATTAATTTCCAGAATGGTGTGGTTGACTGCAAAAACAATCATATTTATCGTGTGGGGTGTCGCTAGCGCAAAGCGGACTTCAGCACGTAGGTTACCTGTTTTAATGAGCGAGAAATGTCCTCCAGGCTCTTGATCAGGCGATAAATCAAAAGCAAACAGAGTGAATCCATCCATAAATTCTTTACGATCTATCGCCATGGCACAATCAGCCTTTTGCTTACCAGATATATGGGCAAGCGCCATATACTCTCTGATGGCTAATCCATCATTAAAATTAGGATTATAAGGCCTCGCGGGTATCTGCTGACCATCCAGATATAAGGCGGCGTGATTGATGTGGTAGTGGTGGAATTGAAGGGGATTTTTTGCATAAGCCCCACTGAACGATTCATTATCCACAAAGCCCAATATAACAGTCTTTGGGAACTGACCTAGGAAGAGGTTCTCGTGGTTCGTGATCCGTGTCCCTGCGGCGATGCTGTACACTTTCAGACATGTTCGGTCAATAGCGTACTTGGCGGTTGCGGATAGGAGGGCCTGGCTGTGGCCGATTCGGACAGCCGGAGACACCTGCACTCTTTTCACGTAGAGAGCCGCTTGCGAGATTTGCACCTTCAGCGGCTCGGCTTCTGCAGACATGAGGCAGAAAGCATCCTTATTTCTTGTTAGCTTAACCTTAAGGTCAAGCCCGTTCAATATTAACTTTGGCTGATTAAATATATCCCCAAAGATGGGCCCCAAGAGGTCGATGGGCTTTGAGCGAGAAGCCGCATCGGCTCTTTTGATAAACCACGCATTTGCGCCATCCAAGCTCCGGTCATTATGATGGCCCGCAGTGTCTTTATAGAACAAACCAGCTGTAAATTGTGATGCCAGCATCTGCGAGCTGTAATTTAAAAGGGTCTCTATGTACGCTCTATAGCTGTAGAGATTGTCCGATTGTGAGATAAGTCAATCTCCCAGAGTAATATCGACCTGGTTAAAAAGGGTGGCTAGAGGATAATTTATGAGAGCCACCCAGGCACCATCGCCAATAGCCGTGTTATCTTGCTTCACGATGCGACAGCTTACGTACAACAGAGTATTGTTCAGATCATAATAATAATCGCCACTCCCAGATATGAAAAATTCCAACGGCCCGTTGTCTGACAGAGCCACAACTGGCTGTACTTCTACAAATAGAGATTTCTCTATACTTGTTTGTGTCGGGGGTACGTCAAAAATATCCAGTTCAGATTTTGCACACGCTACAGAAGCGTCATGCAGGAAAGCCATGATAACTGATTAGAAGATGTCGTCCGCAGAGCGTCTTACGCGTTTCTGACGGTGACGTCTCTTGGCGGTAGTTTTATTCATGAGCATCGGCGGTAAAGGCGGGCAAGCGCGCCTCTTTCTTTTTTGCGCTTTTTTAGCGACATAAATTAACCCAGACCCGTCTTGCTGCGGTTGTGTATTTATCCGTTTCATAAGGGCCGTTGAGGCGGTCGTGACGGCGTCCGTCGCGATGTTCCGGACCGCCGTCTTTATGTGCGGTTTTACTAATTCTAAGCCTTTTCTGAAAAGCGGTACGGTGCGTCGAAATAATCCTTTAAATATCCCGGCCAGGCCGGAGCCATACATGTACTCGCTCCCGCGGAATCCCTCTAGCCCATGCCCCGACTGGGCAGTATAGTAGCGGGCATAAACAGCGGGATCTCCATACACCCTTTGAGACACCATTTTATCGTGTCAATACTGTCGCGGTCTGAAATGTAATCGCACTATACACTTTCCGTATCTGAATTTAACAGGCGTAGCCTGGTCCGACATGACTGTAATGTTTATGGAGTCAAAGTGTTGTTTGCACAGCGGTATGTAATCGGGCCGCGTGTAGCGCACCGTGACAATATCATTATCATCGCCGCTAACTTCTACGGTTCGTAACAGCTGAACGTAACTATCGCCTACAAGCTGGTGCTGAATTATATCGGTGTATACAAAAGGAGAATAAAAACCAGCCTTTGAATCGGGGTAAAAGTGCCGATTCCATGGCATTAAAGCAACGGGGGAGTCATCGACGGTCTGTAGCCCGAAAATAAATTTTAGCTTAGTACCCAGAGCAAACTGTATAGGGGCCGGGTCAGGCGGGATCACCTCTCGGCGTAGCTCATCATACCGTATTCTGTAGGCAGGCGGATAAATTCAGCGCCTCTATTCGGGCATTGACAGTGGCAACCAGCTTATGAATGTTCGAGTAAAATCCTGATTTTATGTGATAATGTTCTAACGGTTCGCCGTGTTTCGTGGCGTAGAAGTTCCCTTCAAAAGCCTCAAACGTGTTCCACGTATGGGGGTACTGTATTTCCGTTAACGCCACTTCATAAGTGTCTGAAAGGTGAACGGCCCTCGCTAACTTGGTGTTGTAATTCGATATGGTGTTATCGGGGTAGATATTAATTGACAAATTACTGGGCAGGGTCACGAAAAAGGAGCGCGCTTCCATGGCTATATATCTGACAACTCCGAAGCCGGGATCCAACTATTGAATTTTTCGGGGTACCCCAGCCATTTGACGAGGCAGTGACTCACACCCCCGACACGTTTTTTTCTCAAAATCTTTTCCACTCTGTAGACGCGATTCTCATCCGCAGGTATTTTTTGCAGTTCTTCCTTATAAAATTACCCCTCTACAGGGTCACCGGCTAAATCACTAATTTTATAAAGAGGTTTATGAAATTTACTGGAGATGCCTGTAATTAAAAAAATCTCTTCGCTGTACGTTTTCGAATGTATCTTTATGGGCCGATATTCTCACATGATCTCCGACCTTTAAAGTCGGTTTAATCGGTTTATTAGTAATAGTAGAACTGTAAATATCGCGCCAGATTTGCATAGCGTTTTTCTCTGTCACTTCAGCGGGAGTACATCGTATGGTAGAATGATAAGTATGATTGTAGTTATGCACCAAATCCGGTAAAATATCGATATACCTAAAGGTATTATGCTTCGTGAGATAGCGCCACATACGAGTTTTTAATGTGCGATTAAAGCGCTCTACCACAGCTGCTTTCACAGCGTTGTTGGTAAAAAAGTGGTGAATATTATGTAAATTACATAGTTGCTTGACTGACGAATTTATAAATTCTTTGCCGCGATCCGTCTGCAATTTCTTCGGTATGCGCTTATCATTTTGAAATATTAATTCGAAAGATCTGGTCACACTAGCGCCCATTTTGTTTGACAAAGCCACACACCACGCGTATCTCGATAGAGTATCAATCACCGTCAGGATGTATTTGACATTATAATTTTCCCTTGAATAGTCGATTAAACTTACGAGATCCGCCTGCCATTGCGCGTCAATGTTTGATACGTAAATTTTATTTGTCAAAAAACGTTTTCTAATAGGCTTGTGCAGCGTATAAACGTCTTGTCTATCCAGCCACTCATTCACGTCAGATTTCTTTATTCCGCGGTCTCTCGTCGTTCTAAATAATTTGTCTATTCCATAGAATGATCCGGAATTGCTAGCTGTAAAATATTGTTTTTCTAATATGTGATCCCGGGTATTAGAACCCATGGCTGAATAAAATGATTGTGTCTCGGTAATCAGCAGCCTCCTGCTTTCAGAAATTCAGTTGTATAAAATTTCATATTAAACGCTGTATTTACCCCAAATATTCCAGTCCAAGATGTTATTTAGATTTTAACACAACAGCTGCGAGTCATTAGTGTAATCCGATACTGCCTGGTTGAAAATGCTGAAGAGCCGGACACAGACACGTTGTTTGTTTTGTCTTTAACCCCTTCACCCCCGGAGCTTTTTCCGTTTTTCCGTTTTCGTTTTTCGCTCCCCTCCTTCCCAGAGCCATAACTTTTTTATTTTTCCGTCAATTTGGCCATGTGAGGGCTTATTTTTTGCGGGACAAGTTGTAATTTTGAACGACATCATTGGTTTTACCATGTCGTGTACTAGAAAACGGGAAAAAAATTCAAAGTGCAGTGAAATTGCAAAAAAAGTGCAATCCCACACTTGTTTTTTGCTTGCCTATTTTGCTAGGTTCACTAAATGCTAAAACTGACCTGCCATTATGATTTTCCAGGTCAGTACGAGTTCATAGACACCTAACATGACTAGGTTATTTTTCACCTAAGTGGTGAAAAAAAATTCCAAACTTTGCAAAAAACAAAACAAAACAAAATTGCGCCATTTTCCGATACTCGTAGCGTCTCCATTTTTCGTGATCTGGGGTCAGGTGAGGGCTTATTTTTTGTGCGCCGAGCTGGCATTTTTAATGATAGCATTTTGGTGCAGATACGTTCTTTTGATCGCCCGTTATTGCATTTTAATGCAATGTCGTGGCGACCAAAAAAACGTAAATCTGGCGTTTCGATTTTTTTTCTCATTACGCCGTTTAGCGATCAGGTTAATGCTTTTTTTATTGATAGATCGGGCGATTCTGAACGCGGCGATACCAAATATGTGTAGGTTGGTTTTTTTTATTGATTTATTTTGATTGGGGCGAAAGGGGGGTGATTTAAACTTTTATATATTTTTTTTTTCACATTTTTTTTTACTTTTTTTTTTAACTTTTACCATGCTTCTATAGCCTCCATGGGAGGCTAGAAGCAGGCACAGCCCGATCGGCTCTGCTACATAACAGCGATCATCAGATCGCTGTTATGTAGCTAAAATGCAGGTGTGCTGTGAGCGCCGACCACAGGGTGGCGCTCACAGCCACCGGCGATCAGTAACCATAGAGGTCTCCAGGACCTCTATGGTTACAATGTACAAGCATCGCCGACCCCCGATCATGTGACGGGGGTCGGCGATGCGCTCATATCCGGCCGCACGGCCGGATGCGGTAGTTAAATGCCGCTGTCTGCGTTTGACAGCGGCATTTAACTAGTTAATAGCGGCGGGTGATCGCGATTTCACCCGCCGCTATTGCGCGCACATGTCAGCTGTAAAAAACAGCTGACATGTCGCGACTTTGATGTGCGCTCACCGCCGGAGCGCACATCAAAGCGGGGGTCCCGACATGTGACGTACTATACCGTCACATGTCGGGAAGGGGTTAAATACTGGTCAGACTGCTACAGCATTGGCACAGAAGACAACTTTTCTGCGAGCCTGAATAGCTGTTATTTTAAAAGGTAAGTGCTAACTGATTTATTTGCGCCCCAATATTATAATTCATGTACAGTATATATCGGAGCGCTGCAATGTCTAGTTAGTTATATTTATCTTTTTTATTATAATTCATGTACAGTATATATTTGCGATAGTCATACACTTTTAAGTTTCCTTCTGCGGTATCACACTGTCATCTAGTGGCCATGTCTTTAACTCCAGTATTTTACTATCTCTCTCTTGCTTAGCAGCAATTATTATTCCCACATTTGTGCCATTATAGAATCTATCAACACCATCACCAAAGCCATTTTTGATGTGAGGGCATTGCCGTGTATATATTTATACTTCTGATTGCCTATTTTTAGTTATACCCTTCAATGAGATATAAGACTGACATGCGGTTCTTTTAAAGAGGCGTTGGAGGCCCTATTTCTTCCAACACCCTGTCTTTTAAAGATATGTAATTTTTAAAATAATATGTCAATAAAGTTATTTTTACTTTTATTTACTAATGTGTCACTTCATACCTTGTTAGGTAATTTTTGTCAGCACTAATTCATATATAGTATATATTTGTTATATAGTTAAATCTGTATTTATCGTCGGTATACATATAGATGAAACTCTACCCCCCCCTTTTTTTTATTTTTTTAATTTAAGATGGAATTCCAATATCCCCACGATCAATACAGTCCTTTGCTTACAAGCACGCAACTAGGTATACCGAATATAATGTACAGAGTATTGGTTCATTCTGATTAAGCCATTATATTATAAGTAATTTATATTAATTATATATTCCTCCATTCTTTCTTATTTAAGAGGAGTGTATGTCTCCCGATTATCACAATAATTTCGCCACGCAGAATTATGAACCCTTTGAACACGTAGCTGAGGAACCTTTAGAAGATAATGAGCCTGCTCTTCACATCATCACGGGTAATTAGATTCCCCTTATTGCATTTAGATAGGGAAAAATGTCGTTGTAACACGGTACCGTGATATTTATATTTCCTGTATTACATGTAGGAAGCATATATATATATATATATATATATATATATATATATATATATACTGTATATTATCTATGTTAATCTCACACCACAGACAAACACATTTTTAAATACCGTAACAAATAAATTTGTGAGTTCAGCATAAATGTTTACAATAAGCAAAAATAGGTAATAAGTACACGCTGAATACGCTAGTTAGGATGTATTAACAGCTATTATCTACTGTATTACACAAATCATGGCATAATAAATACACGCTTAAATTATTAACACAAATAATGCTGCGATCCATCAATATAATACTATTATTAAAACTGATACAACATAAACAGTGGTATACCGTAAACTATATTATACTGTATCAGCTGATTTAATCCCTGTATTTAAACACGAACTAAGTGCAATTTCTCATACAGATACTGACACGCAGCCATCGCTCTGTATACCGGAAAACTGGTGTGTTCTCGAACCATGCGGAAATCTGGATTCAGACGTCGAGATCATAGATGTCAAGAACACTGTAAATTCATCGATACCTGTTGCTCCTAAAAGTCGTGGATATTCGTTAAGCACGCGTCTCAAGAATAGAAAAGGTAACGCCTCGCTTGAAATACATATGATTCACACTTTTGTGTAGAAAATCAGTTCTGTGTTAATAGTTATATTTTATTTACATACGCTAAACTAATTGCCAGAAAAATTCAATTTGAAAAATAGAATATCTCCGTCTCAACGAGGCAGTTTTGTGTAGAAAACCATCTCTGTGTTAACTAATAGTCATGTTTTATTTACATCCGCAAAACTAGTTGTCAGAAAAATTCAGTTTGAAAAAGAGAATACCCCCGTCTCAACGAGCTCAATCAATGCGATGTCCATTAAACCAGGAGCCGCGGAGGTGCAATTCCCGCTTCATACTTGTAAGTGTATATCTGGTCTGCTCTATGCCGGGTTTACGCAAATAGTGTTGCAATGGTTTCATGGATAACTGTCGCAGTTAACTTTTCAAATATTACGCAGGATCTTGGATAACACCCAGCGTGTCGCTTTCAATTTTACACCGGTTTCGCGGGTAACAGACACTTTTGTCTTTTCTTTTAGATACGCCGGATCTTCAACCACGAGTTTTGCAGCGGCGTAATTACGGAACTGCACAGAATCAACCACAAAGAGCTAGTGCGACTGTGAGAACAACACCTCTCTCCCCCATCTGTGTTGTGGATCAAGAGGGAAGCTACGCGGCACCCAAACACACCGGGTACCCAAGCCCCAAGATCCCACATCAAAAATATATGTATGTTTCAAGAGAGAGATCTGTGTCGCAGAACGCTAGCCCCTGCATAACTCAGGAAGTCAATAGCATAGTCGGCAGTCCGCAAGCTAGTCCTGAAAACAGAGAAATTACGCAGCTCGTCGCTGGTAAGAAGAGTAATAACCGTGGTAATATACGTGTGTGTCAAACTGTACAACCTACAGATACTGCTCTTGCAGGATCTTCTAGCGATTTTACCAATGTATTAACTCTAAAGAAACATTCAGTGTCATGCCGTCGTATAAGTAAAAAACAGAAAGTTGCTGAACAATCGTCTTACACAGGGAGGCCTGTGTGGGACGATGAACATGTCAAAATGTTTATTGGCATGTCTGATCAGTACGTCCATAACAAACTCGCACAGATCAAACTAAAATCTTTCTGTGACACGTATGAAAGACTGATAAATGCATGTCCAACCCCTGACATTATCGCCGAGCTATATGATTTTAAACTAAATCATGCCTGTGTACATACAACACCTGTGAATCTAAATAAATCTAAAGCCACCTGACTAAGCTTGGTTGGGCCCGGTTTGAAAAAATCCAGAAGGCTTTTGAAGAAAGCAGCTAGAAGTGGGCGAAAGCCAGTTTACAGCGCTATAACTACACAATATCCCCAGAGGCTGTTACATGATTCAACTACTGTTTTACACACCCAAGACAACCCTGGAAGTGACAACACCAGTGCTGTTCCAGATGCTCAGAGCAGCGGGCATCTTGAAACACATACTGAAAATGCGCATGATGCAACCTCTGTAGGTAATGGTGTTTGTGATAATGAAATGATCGTAGATCGTTCAGACGTTTTACAGCATTTTTATCATCATCAAAGGGCTCTCCGCAATTTCAGAGGTCATATACATATGGATCATTTTAGATTTGTAAATTTGGAGCGTGTACAATCATTTGTAGAGGCCGTGAATATTGTTCATGACGGCGTTCAGTCATTACTGGATAGAATCATCAGGGACATTGAACCTGGTGACTTTGTACAGTTAAGGCTTGAATGCGGGGATACTCTAGACCCTATTTTCGCTACAAAACAAACCAGGGAAGATTTTAATTCTGAATCTTTTTTAAATGCTGTTGCCCGTACACTTCAAAGTAACGCTGAATGTCTAGCATCCAATTCGTTAAAGCTAGTCATCACCATCATTAAAAATAGCGGTGTTGTTCATGTTTTACAACCGCGTATGCCCGGCTAGAGCTGTATTCGCTGCTGGACCGGCTGCAGGAGAGGTGCCTTTATCACGACAGATTCAGTTATTTTTGTACAGAGAGATGGTGAGTGGCAGCCGCCTTTAGGCGATTACCTGGGGGAGCTGACCAGTGAAATACCCGATGGTACACACATCACAGAATTTGTATCCGCGGGCCCCAAAACTTACGGGTACAAACTCAACACGGGTAAAACTGTCTTAAAAGTTAAGGGTATAACACTAAATGTTGGTAACTCACAATCTATTAATTTCAACAGTCTGAAAGATCTAGTTCTGGACTACCCGAGGAATTCTGACACAGATACACAGAAACGTATTGTCGTACAACAGCTGGCCATTGTAAGAAATAAAAAGTACTGGGAGATTGAAACGAGGCTGTTACGCAAAACACAAAAGTGCATTTATACAAAGCGGCGACTAATTGACGGTTTCACAACACTGCCTTTTGGGTATTAGCAGAGTATTGTGCTGATGGATACACGCTTGCAACACCCATTCTCATGTATTCTAGCAGGACGTCTAATTCTGGAAAGAGCTATTTTGTAAAACAACTGCTGTATAATATTGAAACTAATTTTTCTCAGAAACCTGATAATATTGTTTGGTTTTATTCGTGTTGGCAAAAACTATATGATGAAATCTCTCTCTCTTTTCCCCACGCCAGATTTGTGGAGGGTCTGCCGAATACATTCGTAGATGATGAATTATTCCCGCCGGAGAAGGTGAATTTGGCTATTGTTGATGATCTCATGGAGAGTGCTAGTGAAAATTGTGAGATAGAAAAAGCCTTTACCAAGTATGTGCACCACAGAAATCTCAGCATTTTCTACCTGGTACAAAACATATTTTGCCAGGGTAAGAAAAGCCGTACGATAAATTTAAACGCAAAATACATGGTGCTTTTTAATAACCCCCGAGATAAATTACAAATTTTAACTCTAGCTCGCCAGATGTATCCCGGAAAAACACGTTTTTTCCTAGAAGCTTTTGAGGATGCCACGCGGGAACCTTATGGGTATTTGCTTGTAGATTTGAGAGCTAATACCCCTGAGGAACTTCGCTTAAGGACCGGCTTGTTTCCACCAGCGTTGCCTGCTGTTTATGTTCAAAAGAAAAACACTTCTAAAAAGTGAATTTTACCCAGGTATCAGACATTCTACGCTGTGTGCATTGTGCTGTAAAGATGTCTGAGAGACTCCGGCGTAACTGGGCTCTCTTAAAAACTCTGGTGAAGGCAACCCCGGCTGTCCGAAAGTCTATTTTGCGCAATGCAAGCAATGATTTAATTACAGCCATAGGCAAGATTGCTTTAAACATCTTAAAAGGCAGGATTCCGCTGAAAGAGCGTCAAAAAGGCATATTAAAGAAGTGGCGTAAAGCTATAAGAACCCTGAGCGACATATCTCAGCCCATAAAGAAAAAGAAGCGGCTACTAAAGCAGGCCGGCGGGTTTATCGGCCCTCTTTTAGCTTTTGCAATCCCTATAATAACAAGCCTGCTTGCAGGAAGATAATGGAGCATACAGAGAAAATATATCTAGTCCCCAAACAGGACCTAGACAAACTAAGACCCGGCGCTACAGCTAACATACGCGACAGTGTTATTCATCGCCTTGATGGCGAAATTAGCGACATTTTACAACGTCGTGACATTCCCGATGATGTGAAAATTAAAATGTATAGCACAGCGCTACAACGATACTTGGTGCATACGCGGCACAGCTCAAAAGAAGTAACGGCTTTAAATCTCGTTAGCACTCCTGATCCTGGTCAGCAACAATTGTCAAATACCGACTCTGATAAAAATCAAGAGATCGCTGAAATTGTCAGCCATATAAACCAAAGATATAAAAAGAATGCTGAATTTTTACTAAACAGGTTACTACAGAATAAAAATGTTACAGACTGGAATAATAAAGCTGAATTTATTTTCAAAGGATCCGTAATACCGGGGTCTAACTTACAGGATTTGGTACGTAGCACTACGCAGAGTCATGCTCTGACCGGCAGACATTTACCGCCGGGTTGGGAAGCATTTATGCAGGCTATGGCCGAGCTAAATATACCGTCTACAGTTGTTGGTAATCCCACTACTAGGAAGCTTTTAGATGAATTAAAAATTTCCAGCAGCGAGACACACACAGTATCTACGCCGCTGAAGCTAGCTCCGACGCCGCGTACAATCCAATCTTTACATTCCCCGTCATTAGGTACCACACGAGGAACTCTGCTACCTAAAAAAAGGTCTCTACCGATGCTACAAACCATGTGGCTCACGATGTAAAGAATGTACTAGCGATACTATTTATTTTTGTAAGAAGTGTAATGATGTATAATCATCGTGCTATTTATTTTGTACGATGCAGCATTGATATTTATTTTGTAAGAAGTGTAATGATGTATAATCATCGTGCTATTTAATGTGATTGCATTTATACTCTGCAAGAATTTTACAGCATTTGAAGAAATGTCTTTGAGATGTGTTTATTTTACAATAAAAATCTTTTACATTTTTACAATACCCTGTCTTTTGCTTTTTTTATAAACGTATAAAACACCGCGCTTCATACTTGCGGGTGTTGTAATATGGCCGCATACATAATATACATTATAAATCACATATAAATGAGAATACCACTAGCCGATAATACTGCAGAAACACAGCCTCACTCTCCCTATCATCTGATTATCAAACAAGAGTAATCTTAATACAGCATATAAACAGCTAATATAAAACAATTACTGGGATAATATTCACGGCATCAAATACTGTGATAATAATATTAAACTATATCAAAAAGGGAGAACCAGACAAGGAGGGACAGCTGGCTGACAGGGAGGGGAGGAGGGGTTACACACTTTTGATACACTTTGATAGGGGCGTGTCCACCTGTCAAATTGAGTTTGACGAAAGGTCCCTATGCTCTACTACTGAGCTGGCAGAGGAAATTGCAGAACTACTATCCAGAATCTTTGAAAAATCCTGGAGAACAAGAGAAGTCCAAGAAGATTAAAGAAGGGTAAATGTTGTCCCTATCTTCAAAAAAGTAAATGAAATGGAGCCAGGAAATTACAGGCCAATGAGCCTTACTTCTATACAAGGAAAGATCTTTGAACAAATTGTTAAACAGCATGTATGTAAGTACTTGGAAAAAAATACAGTAATTAATCAGAGTCAACATGGGTTAGTAGGAAACAAACCATGCCAGACTAATCTAGCTTCCTTCTATGATGGAATCACTGACTGGGTGGATCAGGGAAACATGGTAGATATAGTTTATCTCGACTTCAGCAAAGCATTTAATAAAGTATCTCATAATATCCTTATTGAAAAAATTACCAAGTATGGGATTTACAAGGCTACGGTTAGGTGGATTCGTAACTGGCTCAGTGATCGTACTCAAAGAATGGTAATAAAAGGTTCCATATCAAATTGGAAAAGTGTATTGAGTGGGATACCACAAGACTCTGCCCTGGCCCTATAGTTGTTCAACATTTTTTTAAATGATCTAGATAAAGGAACTGAAGGTTATCTAATCAAATTTGCAGACTATTCAAAGCTAGGAGGGATAGCTTACACTAGAAAAGACAGAGAAAGGATTCAGAAGGATCAAAATGAGCTTGAAAAATGGACAGTGACTAATAGAATGGTATTTAACATGGAAAAATGGAAGATTCTACATCTGTGCAAGAAAAATGAAAATTACATCTCCAGAATGGGAGGAATAGAACAAAGCAATAGCATGTGTGAAAAAGACTTGGGTATACTAACAGATCACAGACTGCACATGAGTCCACAGTGTGATGCAGCAGCAAAAAATAAAAACACAGTTTGGGGATGTTTTAAGAGAAGCATAGAGTCTAGATCACATGATGCAATTATCCCCCACTACTCCTCCTTGGTCAGGCCTCATCTGGAATACTGTGTCCAGTTCTGGGCATCACATTTTAAAAAACACATTGAAAAACTTCAGCAAGTTCAGAGAAGAGCTACCATGGTGAGCAAACTGTGAAGCATATCGTGCGAGGAATGGTTAAACTCTTCATGACCCAGCCTATTTTGACCTTAATGACCTGGCCGTTTTTTGCAATTCTGACCAGTGTCCCTTTGTGAGGTAATAACTCAGGAATGCTTCAACGGATGCTAGCGGTTCTGAGATTGTTTTTTCGTGACATATTGGGCATCTTTTTAGTGGTAAATTTAGGTCGATAATTTTTGCATTTATTTGTGAAAAAAATGGAAATTTGGCGAAAAATTTGAAAATTTTGCAATTTTCAAATTTTGAATTTTTATTCTGTTAAACGAGAGAGTCATGTGACACAAAATAGTTAATAAATAACATTACCCACATGTCTACTTTACATCAGCACAATTTTGAAAACAAAATTTTTTTTGCTAGGAAGTAATAAGGGTTAAAATTTGACCAGCGATTTCTCATTTTTACAACGAAATTTACAAACCATTTTTTTAGGGACCACCTCACATTTGAAGTCAGTTTGAAGGGTCTATATGGCTGAAAATACCCAAAAGTGACACCATTCTAAAAACTACACCCCTCAAGGTGCTCAAAACCACATTCAAAAAGTTAATTAACTCTTCAGGTGCTTCACAGCAGCTGAAGCAACATGGAAGGAAAAAAATGAATATTTAACTTTTTAGTCACAAAAATGATCTTTAGCAACAATTTTTATTATTTTCCCAAGGGTAAAAAGAGAAACTGGAACCAAAAAGTTATTGTACAATATTTCCTGAGTATGCCAATACCCCATGTGGGGGGGCAACCACTGTTTTGGCGCACGACAGGGCTCGGAAGGGAAGGAGTGCCATTTGACTTTTTCAATGAAAAATTGGCTCCAATTTTTAGCGGACACCATGTCGCGTTTGGAGAGCCCCTGTGTGCCTAAACATTGGAGCTCCCCCACAAGTGACTCTATTTTGGAAACTAGACCCCCCAAGGAGCTTATCTAGATGCATAGTGAGCACTTTGAAACCCCCAGGTGATTCACAAATTGATCTGTAAAAATGAGAAAGTACTTTTTTTCACCCAAAAAAATTTTTAGCCTCAATTTTTTCACTTTCACATGGGCAACAGGATAAAATGGATTGTAAAATGTGTTGGGCAATTTCTCATGAGTACACTGATACCTCATATGTGGTCACAAACCACTGTTTGTGCACACGGCAAGGCTCGGAAGGGAAGGAGCGCCATTTGACTTTTGAATGAAAAATTAGCTCCAATCGTTAGCGGACACCATGTCACGTTAGGAGAGCCCCTGTGTACCTAAAGATTGGAGCTCCCCCACAAGTGACCCCATTTTGGAAACTAGACCCCCCAAGGAGCTTATCTAGATGCATAGTGAGCACTTTGAAACCCCCAGGTGATTCACAAATTGATCTGTAAAAATGAAAAAGTACTTTTTTCACCAAAAAATTTTTTTAGCCTCAATTTTTTCACTTTCACATGGGCAACAGGATAAAATGGATCGTAAAATGTGTTGGGCAATTTCTCATGAGTACACTGATACCTCATATGTGGTCACAAACCACTGTTTGTGCACACGGCAAGGCTCGGAAGGGAAGGAGCGCCATTTGACTTTTGAATGAAAAATTAGCTCCAATCGTTAGCGGACACCATGTCACGTTAGGAGAGCCCCTGTGTGCCTAAACATTGGAGCTCCCCCACATGTGACCCTATTTTGGAAACAAGACCTCCCATGGAACGAAGTGCTTCACAGAAGTTTATAACGCAGAGCCGTGAAAATAAAAAATAATTTTTCTTTCCTCAAAAATTATGTTTTAGCAAGCAATTTTTTATTTTCACAATGGTAACAGGAGAAGTGGACCCCAATATTTGTCGGGGCTTGGAAGGGAAGTAGTGACGTTTAGAAATGCAGACTTTGATGGAATGGTCTGCTGGCATCACGTTGCACTTGCAGAGGCCCTGATCTGCCTAAAGAGTAGAAACCCCCCACAAGTGACCCCATTTTGGAAACTAGACCCCCCAAGGAACTTATCCAGATGTGTGGTGAGCACTTTGAACCCCCAAGTGCTTCACAGAAGTTTATAACGCAGAGCCGTGAAAATAAGAAATCATTTTTCTTTCCTCAAAAATTATGTTTTAGCAAGCAATTTTTTATTTTCACAAGGGTAACAGGAGAAGTGGACCCCAATATTTGTTGCCAATTTTGTCCTGAGTATGCTGATACCCCATATGTGGGGGTAAACCACTGTTTGGGCACACGTCGGGGCTCGGAAGGGAAGTAGTGACGTTTAGAAATGCAGACTTTGATGGAATAGTCTGCGGGCGTCACGTTGCGTTTGCAGAGCCCCTGATCTGCCTAAACAGTAGAAACCCCCCACAAGTGACCGCATTTTGGAAACTAGACCCCCCAAGGAACTTATCTAGATGTGTGTTGAGCACTTTGAACCCCCAAGTGCTTCACAGAAGTTTATAATGCAGAGCCGTGAAAATAAAAAATAATTTTTCTTTCCTCAAAAATTGTTTTAGCAAGCAATTTTTTATTTTCGCAAAGGTACCAGGAGAATAGTAATAGTTGTTGCCCAGTTTGTTCTGAGTATGCTGGTACCCCATATGCGGGGGTAAACCACTGTTTGGGCGCACGTCAGGGCTCAATAGGGAGGGAGCACCATTTAACTTTTTGAACGCAAGATTGCCTGGAATTAATGGTGGCGCCATGTTGCATTTGGAGACCCCTGATGTGCCTAAACAGTGGAAATCCCTCAATTCTAACTCCATCACTAACCCCAACACACCCCTAACCCTAATCCCAACTCTAGCCATAACCCTAATCACAACCCTAACTCCAACACACCCCTAACCACAACCCTAACCCCGACACCCCTAACCCTAATCCCAACCCTAATCCCAACCCTATCCCTAATCCCAACCCTAACCACAACCCTAACCTCAACACACCCCTAACACTAACCATAACCCTAAACACAAGCCTAATCTTGTTACTATTTCCAACCCTAGCCCTAATTCCAACCCTAACTCTCATTCCAACCCTAACCCTAAGGCTATGTCCCCACGTATACGGCCCACGGAAGAAGGCTATACGCCGAAATGTACATAGGGATTGAGAAGCAATTTGGTATGAGGAACTCTGCATATTTTTAGTAGACTTGCTTGCTAGGTTTGCATATTTGATTAATTTAGCACTACGGCACTTTAATAGGTTTCTGGCAGTATCTGTTATTGGTTGTTCCTAATAGGATATACCTATGTTGTATTTTATTAATTTTTTGCACCATAGCACTATAGCACTTTTTGTGGTTTTGCTTATATTGTGTGCAATAATATTATTACAAAAAAAATTAAAAAAAATTGTTTGCACTACTGCACATGTTTTTAGGAGATATTTAACACTATCACAATATTTAAGCATTTTAGTGTGTTATATATATATATATATTTTTTAGGATACGTGTTGGCACTTTATTAGGCTTCTGGCAGTACCCGTTTCCTAATAGGATACATTGTTCATTAATTTTTTGGCACTATTGAACTTTTTGTGGTCTGGGTTTACAATCTAGTGGCACTGTGGCAACAATATTATTATTAATTTTTTTTTTTGTGGTTTGGTACTTATTTAATAGTGTCCCAATATAATGTTATTTGGTGTATCTTTTTAGTGTGATTTTTTCATTTTCACATATAAATTTTTTTGTATACAATTTTTTATTATTTTTGCGTTACCTAGCAAGTCTTAATATATTATGAATTATTGCATTTTCCTATACCTGTATCATACATGATCATTTATATGCTTCTATTATCAGCTGTTAATTATTTTAAATATATATTACTATTATTATTTTCTCAATAAAATAATTAATTTTTAAATAGAATATTGTCCTTTTCTGCACGAATTTTTGGGAGGATTTCTTTGCTAATAAGTGCAAGACATAGTTTAATTGTACATACGATTGGTTTCTCTTCTGATTTATGTGCCCACGCTGCGGATTCGTGTGAGATTTTTCCGCACCATTTTTGAAAAATCCGCAGGTAAAATGCACTGCGTTTTACCTGCGGATTTACTGCGGATTTCCAGCGTTTTTTGTGCAGATTTCACCTGCGGATTCCTGTTGAGGAACAGGTGTAAAGCACTGCAGAATCCGCACAAAGAATTGACATGCTGCGGAAAATACAATGCAGCGTTTCCGTGCGGTATTTTCCGCACCATGGGTACAGCGGATTTGGTTTTCCATAGGTTTACATGGTACTGTAAACCTGATGGAAAACTGCTACGAATCCGCAGCGGCCAATCCGCCGCGGATCTGCAGCCAAATCCGCACCGTGTGCACATAGCCTAATTCCAAAATCTACAAAGACAGCTGGCGCACTCTGTGCTATGATACTGATATAGGATCAATGGGGGTGTGAATCAAAGCCGCTAAAGCAACATCAAAACAACCAGAACAAGAGACCGCTGAAAAACATTCGCACACCACCAAGAAGTAATTATCAAAAAGGAATAACTTTATTGGAGGCACAATTAAAAACAGTTAAAACCAATACAAACAACAACTGCCCCCCCCCCCGCGCAAAAACATAACACTTGACATGGGCACAGCCACAGATAGAGGATCTCCAAACTTAGATGAAAATAGGTAAATGATCCCCCATGATACTGTCTAATGCACAGAAATACATCCAAGCAAATTAACGTACCATAACACGTTGGAGTATAGGAAAAGAAGCACAGCCCATGTTACCTCCTGATAAAGGTGGATCCTAAGAGACTCCTAAAAAGGAGAAGTTCCCCACATGCAGCAGTGTGAGTCCCAGTCACCCTAAACTACCTGAAAATAGGGAGGGCGATGCCGCAGCCAGAAGTGTGCCAAGCCCGGGAGGCAGATGAACCCAACGCGTGTCGCGGTAACGCAGACCGCTTCGTCAGGGGAAGTCTCCTTTTTAGGAGTCTCTTAGGATCCACCTTTATCAGGAGGTAACATGGGCTGTGCTTCTTTTCCTATACTCCAAGTTTGGAGGTCCTCTATCTGTGGCTGTGCCCATGTCAAGTGTTGTTTGTTCCCTTGCAGTGTGTCCTAACAGCCTAATATATATGTTTTTGTGGAACATTATCACATTTTCTGTGCCATGAATGCAGCACATACAGTGTTGTCCAGGTCCGCGGGGGGGGGGGGGCAGTTGTTGTTTGTATTGGTTTTAACTGTTTTTAATTGTGCCTCCAATAAAGTTATTCCTTTTTGATAATTACTTCTTGGTGGTGTGCGAATGTTTTTCAGCGGTCTCTTGTTCCGGTTGTTTTGACATAGCCTAATTCTAAACCCAAACCTAATTCTAATTCTAACCCTAATTCTAACCCTAACCCTAGTGTAAAAATAAAAGTAAATATATTTTCTTTATTTTTATTATTGTCCCTAACTATGGGGGTGATAAAGGGGGGGTTCATTTACTATTTTTTTTATTTTGATCACTATGATAGGTTTTATCACAGTGATCAAAATGTATCTAGAACGAATCTGCCAGCTGGCAGATTCGGCGGGCGCACTGCGCATGCGCACGCCATTTTGGAAGATGGCGGCGCCCATGGAGCAGACGGTCGGACACCGGGAGCCTCAGTAAGTATGAGTTGGGGGATCGGAGCACGGGGGGGATCAGAGCACCGGGGTGGGATCGGAGCATGGGGGAGTGGACAGGAGGACGGGGGAGCAGACAGGCGGACGGAGGGGAGCGGAGCACAGTACGGAGGACCGGGGAGGAGATCGGCGGCGGTGGGCGGGGGCAGATTTGGGTTTCCAGCCATGGCCGATGATATTGCAGCATCGGCCATGGCTAAATTGTAATATTTCACCATTTTCATAAGTGAAATATTACAAATCGCTCTGATTGGCTGTTTCACTTTCAACAGCCAATCAGAGCGATCGTAGCCACGAGGGGGTGAAGCCACCCCCCTGGGCTGAATTACCACTCCCCCTGTCCCTGCAGATCGGGTGAAATTGGAGTTAACCCTTTCACCCGATCTGCAGGGATGCAATCCCTCCATGATGCCACATAGGCGTCACAGGTCGGATTGGCACCGACTTTCATGACGCCTACGTGGCGTCACTGGTCGGGAAGGGGTTAAAGGATCTGTGAATGTTTAGTTTTCAAAAAAGAAGGCTAAGAGGAGACTTAATAGCAGTCTACAAATATCTGAAGGGATGTCACGGTGTAGAGGGATCATCCTTATTTAATTGCACATGGAAACACAAGTAGCAATGAAATTAAACTAAAAGGGAGAGGATACTAATTAAATATTAGAGAAAACCTTTTGACAGTGAGGGTGATCAATGAATGGAACAGGCTGCCATGAGAGGTGGTGAGTTCTCCTTCAATGGAAGCCTTCAAACAGAGGTTGTACAGACAATTGTCTGAGATAGTTTAGTGAATCCTGTGCTGCATTGAGCAAGGGGTTGAACATGATGACCTTTCAGATCCCTTCCAACTCTAACAATATATGATTCTATGAGAAAGGCAAACCCTCCTGGAAGGCCCTCCTGATGATATACAGCAACATATACAGATGATTACCCTCAATCACCTGCCCCCCCCACCGAATCCTGCCATAGATGTCATGCCAAGACATACGTATTCCAAGTGATTGGAAGTGATTTGTTTTTCAATACCGTGCCCCAAACCTCCAAAGCAACCACAATCGGAAACATCTCTAGCAAAGCCATATTCCTAATCAAGCCTGCCTAATCAATCCTGCTACTCTTCATGACTCAAGCAATTACCCTATGCACCATTTACCATTAAAATAGGTTCCATAATCCCCAGAATGCACCCATGAATAGCACCAAATCCACTGAACCAACCAAACTGATCTTCCATTGTAGAACATAAGAAAATATGCCCACATGGCTAAAGCCCTGTGTTCTGCATTCATCCTCACAAAATGAAATGGGTGCCTAACATCCACTGTAGCCTCTAACAACCTTCACTAAAAAGTGTACCCATGGATAGTAATCTGCAAGCAAACTTTAACTTACTGTGATGCAGTGACCCCTGTTACAGGTAGGGGACACTGCATGGTCTCCCCAGAATATGCATGGAGGCGTATTGATGCCATAGGAATGCATTGCAATTGCAGGCATAACCGTGGTGATGAGTCAAAGTCCGGCATTGTGAATGGCCAGTATGTGTGTCGCAGAGGAACATACTCTACGCTGTCAGCCTGAAGTAACGTTGTTCTGGGACCTGTAGTCCCACAAGTAATTGTGTTGTTTTAGAGGGAGGCTGGCAGGGCTAGTTATGAGAGCTGAATGGGTCGAACTAGCCACACACGCACCATCCATCTATGGGAGTGGTTACAGCTTGATAATGTGACCAGGGTGTGGGTCACATGTCTTTGTGTATGGTTCCTGTGTATGGTTCCTGTATATGGACCTGAGTGGTCTGTGTGCCACGTCCTGGAAGGCCGAGATGTTGGGAGGTCCAGAGTGGGGACCGAATCCCTGTACAGCACATCGGGAGGCCTTGGACCTGGAGGCCTGTGTGTTGGATGATCCCAGGTGGGGACAGACGTCCTGAATAGCGCACAGTGAGGCTGTGATCCTGAGTGGCCTCTGTGTTGGGAGGTCCTGGGAGTAGGACCGGATCCCTGAAGAGCATGAGGTGAGACCATGGATCTGCAGAGCCGGTGATGGCTACTGTGTGGGGGAAGCTACCGTCCTTCGGTTGGTCTGGAACTGACTGGTGTATGTCTGTGAGGCAAGTTGGTGATCCCCGTTGAGGCAGCTTCTCCAGTGGATATAATGAACTGTTCGGTGTGTGGTCTCCTGCGGAAACTGGGCAGAGAAGTCTGGCGTATTTATAGACACCGTATTAAAGCCGAGTACTAAGAAGCGTTATGAACTGTGCGGTCACCCATGGTAACTGGACGGACTGAGGTCCAGCATGATTAGTGACCACAACTTAATGTGATATCCTGACATAGTGTGTAATGGACTGTTCGTGATATGGTTTATGTTTCTTTAATAAACCGCATAGACTGTTTAAATGAAAAACCGTGCCTGTCTGAGTGTATCCCGTTGCCAAGCAAGTGTCCCCCAACACATGAGGTGAGAGATATCTCACATTACCTAAAAGAGATTGTAATTGCCACAGACTTATTTTTTTAGTATGAAAGTCCTGCTGCACATAAACCTTCAAATCCAACAATTTTTCAGCTGGTAACCGACATTCCACTTTAATAGAATCCAACTCAATACCCAAAAACTTTAAAAGGGCCCTCCGTCTTGTCAGGCGCCAGGGTAATGCCAAAATAAAAAGCTACCTGCAGGAGCACCAAACAAATGGAGGACCACACTGGATCAATGTGTAAATATTGTCCAGATAGTATAAGAGAGAATCCTCCTTCACTACCCATTCAAAGAAACAACTAAACTTAGTGTGCACACAAAATCGAACAGCGCATTGGCAAACAGCAATCAACGAAGTAGTTACAATTTCAATAACAGCTCAAAAGTAGTGTTGAGCATTCCGATACCTCAAGTATCGGGTATCGGCCGATATTTGCTCTATCGGAATTCCGATACCGAGATCCGATACTTTTGTGGTATCGGGAATCGGAATTGGAAGTTCCCAGTGTATGGTTCCCAGGGTCTGAAGGAGAGGAAACTCTCCTTCAGGCCCTGGGATCCATATCCATGTAAAAAATAAAGAATTAAAATAAAAAATAGGGATATACTCACCCTCGGACGCGCCCTGGTACTAACCGGCAGCCTTCTTTGCTTAAATTGAGCGCGTTCAGCACCTTCCATGACGTCATGGCTTCTGATTGGTCGCGTGCCGCTCATGTGACCGCCACGCGACCAATCACAAGCCGCGACGTCATCCCTCAGGTCCTAAATTCCCTTCTAGGAATTTAGGACCTGAGGGATGACGTCACGGCTTCTGATTGGTCGCGTGGCGGTCACATGAGCGGCACGCGACCAATCAGAAGCCGTGACGTCATGGAAGGTACTGAACGCGCTCATTTTAAGCAAAGAAGGCTGCCGGTTCTCAGCGGTAAGGTCCAGGCTGCGTCGGAGAGGTGAGTATATCAATATTTTTTATTTTAATTCTTTATTTTACACATTAATATGGATCCCAGGGCCTGAAGGAGAGTTTCCTCTCCTTCAGACCCTGGGAACCATCAGGATACCTTCCAATACTTGGTGTCCCATTGACTTGTATTGGTATCGGGTATCGGTATCGGCGATATCCGATACTTTTTGGGTATCGGCCGATACTATCCAATACCGATACTTTCAAGTATCGGACGGTATCGCTCAACACTACTCAAAAGATAAAAACTCTCTGGGTGTACAGGGAGCAAACGAAAGTGGACTTGACATCCATTTTAGTCATAAGAGAACAAACCACTAACCTATGTACCCATTTAGCAGCCTTATCAAATGAAACATAGGAAACTGAAACTAACACAGGATTAATACCATTATTAAGTGAACTGCCACGTGGATGTGACAAGTGATGTATCAAACTGACCTTATTATGCTCCTTCTTGGGCTCACCTCCTATGGGGAAAACATGCAAATAAGGCAAAGGGGTCTAAGAACAGACCAGCCATGCGACCAAGATCTACCTCCTTATCTATCTTGTCCGTAAAGACTGTCGCTTGGATATGAGCGGAGCACAGATTATTAAGCTGCATAACACAAGGTTCAATGGACAACGGGACCTGAAAATCAAACTATTATGTAGTCATCAATTCATAACACCACAGCCTCCCTATCAGGATACATATTTAAAAATAAAATGTTCCCAATAAAAGCTTCAACTCAATCCACAAAAAAAGAAAGTCCCCACTCACGTCCGTCATCTGTTAATGAAAATATAGGGGGCTTCCACATTACTTCAAGCACAAAGGCTCTGGAAAAGCGAAATGGTCCTCGCCCCCCAAAAGAAATTCAGCAAATTATGTTCTCCCAAATGCAAATGCACACTCCATTCTGAGCCCCAGTGTGCCTAATCTACATATTTGGCATCTCTATAGTGACGCCTAATTTACAGATGCATTACCTGGGCACAACGTACTAGTCACTACAACGGCAATTTGGAATTTTCACTCAGCAGCAAACACTGCTGCTTGTCTCTGGAAAACTGTCACGGAGTGACCCGACCCAATGGGTGGTCGGTGAATGGAGGGCACAACTTACAAACAATGGGATGGAAAATGTGAGAGGAAGGCCCTGCCAGTAGGGAATGAGGATGGTCACCATCTGAGCTCAAACCTTAGCCTGTCCCTGCACTCCCCTACTGCCCTATTCAGGTCCTTCCCCTTGCCACCGTCAGGATACCTCATCCCTAGTAATCACCTATTACTGCCCTGGCTAGTGCACTGGCCGGCAAGGAGCACTAGCCTCATCATCACTGCAGATAATACACATAGGGGACAGTGACAAACACCAAAAGGGACTAGGTAACAAAAGCACCACACTTAGTTATGAACACCGCTGCTAAGCTCCACACCGCAGAAAACATCAGCAACTTGACTCCAATAAACAGATGTTGCTAACACCAGAGAGCTGCTTCTGCTAGGCTGGTCTCTGGAAAGAAACTTTATCACCAACAGTCAGCTGATGCATCAGGTGACCTTTTAAAGGATGGTGGGAGTGGTCACCACCTGCATCAGCTGACTCAGAATCACTGCAGTAACATCAGATTGCCAGAGTGGGAAAGAAACTGACATTAACCCCCTATGGTCCAAAAGGAAAAACCTTTTAAAGTGAGTGGAACGAGAGCTGCCTCAAATCCAAAATTGGATCGTGACAATTCTCTTGGAGTTAAAATCGTCACGACACCTGAAGATAAATTATCAAAAGGGTATAATTTCCAAAATGAGGTCACTTGAGGGAGGGATTCTGGTCTTCTAGCACTTAGGGCCTCTGTATATGGAGTCTGCAAACTATTATAGAAAATTCTGCACTCCAGAATGCCTCCTGTATAAGAGTACTGCTTAGCCATACTTCGTCAATAGCGCTCCATCCCTCCTGAGTCTCACCATATGGCTAAGCAGTGCTGTACAGACACATTTGAGGTATTTCTACATTCAGCAGAAATTATAGGAGCCGTTTTTACCCATTTCCGGTGTGAAAATGTAAAATCTGGAGCTAAAACCAAATTTTGGTGGTGAAAATATAACTATTTTTTTCTTCATTGCCCAATGGTATAAAATTCTGTGACCCACCTATGGTGTCAATATGATCACTCCACCGCTAGATGAATTTAATGGGAGGGGTAGTTTGTAAAATGTGGTTGATTATGGGGGTTCTGCAGTTCTGTCACCTCAGGGCCTCTGAAATGTGACATGTCACTGTCAAACCAGTCCAGCAAAATGTGAAATCCAATATGGTGCTTCTTCCCTTCTGAGCTTTGTGCTGTGCCTCAAAAGTAGTTTTTAACCACATATGGGATATCGGCGTACTCAGGAAAAATTGCACAACAAATTTTGGGATCCATTTTCTCCTGCTATTCTTGTAGAAATAATAAAATGGGGCTAAAACAACTTTTTGTGGGAAAAATGTGATTTTTAAAATTTTTACTGCTATTCCTTATAAACTGATGGGAAGCAGCGAGGGGTTCAGGGTGCTCACCACACATCTAGATACAGTCCTTGAGATGTCTAGCTTTAAAATAGTTTCACTTGTGTTTTTTTAACTGTTTATGCACATCAGGGGCTCTCGAAATGAGACATGAAATGGGCAGACCAGTCCATCAAAGTCTGCGTTCCAAAAGGTAATTTCATATTTTCTGAGCCTTGACGTGAGCCTAAACAGTGTTTTACCCTTACATATGGAGGATCTGCATATGGAATTGTATGGTGCAATTTCTGTTACCCTTGTGAAAATGCAAAATTTGGGGTTAAAAAACATTTTGTGGTGAAAGGGTTATTTAGCAATATTCACAGCTCAATATTGTAAACTTCTATGAAGCACCTGAGGGTTCAACGTGCTCAACACACATCTAAATAAGTTCTCTGAGGGGGTCTAGTTTCCAAAATGGTGTCACTTGTGGGGGCTTTCCACTGTTTAGGCACATCAGGGGCTCTCCAAATGCATCATGACGTTCGCTAATTATTTCAGCAAATTTTGCATTCAAAAAGTCAAATGATGTTCCTTCCCTTCCAAGCCCTGCTATGCGCAGAAACAGTAGTTTCCCCCACATATGGGGCATCGGCATGCTCAGGAGAAAGTGCACAACACGTTTTGGGGTCTATTTTTTACCCTTGCAAAACTAAAAAAAAAATTGGGGTCTGAAGTAAACTTTTTGGGACAAATAAAAATAAAAAGTTGTAAAAATTGCTAAATTTGCTAAATTTTTTACCAAATTTCAATTTTTTTTTTACAAATAAATGCAAGTCATACCAAAGAATTTTCTTAGAACCAGTGTGATCTGTTGAAACGTTCCAGGGTTATTACCACTTAAAGTGACACTGGTCAGGATTGCAAATTTTGGTCTGGTTATGAAGGTGAAAACAGGCTTGAGGGTGAAGGACTTAGGCCGGCGTCACACTCGGCGTAAGACAATACGGTCCGTTTTTTACGTCCGTACTACGGCCGTAATACGGAGAAATGTTCCCAAAATAGTGATCCGTAGTCAGGGTGTGTCAGCGTATTTTGCGCATGGCATCCTCCGTATGTAATCCGTATGGCATCCGTACTGCGAGATTTTCTCGCAGGCTTGCAAAACCGACATCTAATGGATTTATGTGCTCAAATGTTAGGGAAAACATTTATACAGTATATATATATATATATATATATATATATATATATATATATATATATGTCATTGAGACACATATATATATATTCTGTATTTAGATTTCATTCAGCGCGATATGTGTTAAAAGCCGGTAATTCAATTGCCGGCTTCTCATTTCTCCTGCACAAACCCGACAGGATATGAGACATGATTACATACAGTAAACCATCTCATATCCCCTTTTTTTGCATATTCCACACTACTAATGTTAGCAGTGTGTATGTGCAAAATTTCAGCACTGTAGCTGCTGAAATAAAGGGTTAAATGGCGGAAAAAATTGGCGTGGGCTCCCGCGCAATTTTCTCCGCCAGAGTGGTAAAGCCAGTGACTGAGGGCAGATATTAATAGCCAGGAGAGGGTCCATGGTTATTGGCCCCCCCGTGGCTAAAAACATCTGCCCCCAGCCACCCCAGAAAAGGCACATCTGGAAGATGCGCCTATTCTGGCACTTGGCCACTCTCTTCCCACTCCCTGTAGCGGTGGGATATGGGGTAATGAAGGGTTAATGCCACCTTGCTATTGGAAGGTGATATTAAGCCAGATTAATAATGGAGAGGCGTCAATTATGTCACCTATCCATTATTAATCCAATTGTTGGAAAGGGTTAAAAAACACACACACACATGATTTAAAAGTATTTTAATGAAATAAACACAGCGGTTGTTGTAATAATTTATTGTTCTCTCAATCCATCAGGAACACCCTCGCTTGGAAAAATAATAAACGCACAAGATACATACCTTCTGGTGAACCATCTCGTCCCACGAAGTAATCCATCTGAAGGGGTTAACTAATATTACAGGCAGGAGCCCTGCTAAATGCAGCTGTGCTCCGTGCCTGTAATCCCCGGCGAATGAATGAAATGTAGGTCATTGACCTACATTTCCTTCAGTCGCGGTGATGCGCCCCCTGGTGGATGTCCTCATATGACCTGGAGCGTGGGAAAAAGTTCCAAGGCTGCAGTTCATGAGAACATCCACCAGAGGGCGCCTCACCGCGACTGAAGGAAATGTAGGTCAATGACCTACATTTCATTCATTCGCTGGGGAATTACAAGCACGGAGCACAGCTGCATTTAGCAGGGCTCCTGCCTGTAATATTAGTTAACCCCTTCAGATGGATTACTTCGTGGGACGAGACGGTTCACCAGAAGGTATGTATCTTGTGCGTTTATTATTTTTCCAAGCGAGGGTGTTCCTGATGGATTGAGAGAACAATAAATTATTACAACAACCGCTGTGTTTATTTCATTAAAATACTTTTAAATCATGTGTGTGTGTTTTTTTAACCCTTTCCAACAATTGGATTAATAATGGATAGGTGTCATAATTGACGCCTCTCCATTATTAATCTGGCTTAATGTCACCTTCCAATAGCAAGGTGGCATTAACCCTTCATTACCCCATATCCCACCGCTACAGGGAGTGGGAAGAGAGTGGCCAAGTGCCAGAATAGGCGCATCTTCCAGATGTGCCTTTTCTGGGGTGGCTGGGGGCAGATGTTTGTAGCCAGGGGGGGGGCAATAACCATGGACCCTCTCCTGGCTATTAATATCTGCCCTCAGTCACTGGCTTTACCATTCTGGCGGAGAAAATTGCGCAGGAGCCCACGCCAATTTTTTCCGCCATTTAACCCTTTATTTCAGCAGCTACAGCGCTGAAATTTTGCACATACACACTACTAACATTAGTAGTGTGGAATATGCAAAAAAAAAGGGGATATGAGATGGTTTACTGTATGTAAACCATGTCTCATATCCTGTCGGGTTTGTGCAGGAGAAATGAAAAGCCGGCAATTGAATTACCGACTTTTCACTAACACCGCTGCGTATTTCTCGCAAGTCACACTGCTGGTCAGTGTGGAATCCGTATTTTTCTCGCCCCCATAGACTTTCATTGGCGATTTTTTTGCGCAATACGGTGACAAACGCAGCATGCTGCGATTTTGTACGGCCGTAGAAAGCCGTATAATACTGAACCGTAATATACGGCTAATAGGAGCAGCCCCATTGAGAATAATTGTGCCGTATGTAATGCGAGTTTTACGGACGTAGTTTCTGCGCTCTTACGTCCGTAAAACTCGCCAGTGTGACGCCGGCCTTAATGTGAGACAGTGATTTGTTATATATATTGCAATGCTGTGGTATTGCAGTATATAGCACAAGCTATTGGACGATTGCAGTGTCAAGTTCCTTAAGAGGACTAAAAAAAAATGAGTGAATTTAGCAAGAGCAAAACAAAAAACAACGGAAGAGTTGCATTTGTTCACTGCAGGTTTAAATTGCACAACAGAGAGGGGCACTATGTAAATTTTTGGCTCAGGCAGCAGAAAGGTTAGAAGAACCAACCCTGAGTCTGACTTTTATATTGTCAGTAACTAACTGTACATAAAAAGAAAATTGGGGTATAAATGAGAGGGAGAAACTTACATATTTGTCCTGACTAGGGTTGAGCGAAACGGGTCGATCATTTTCAAAAGTCGCCGACTTTTGGCTAAGTCGGCGTCTCATGAAACCCGATCCGACCCCTGTGCTTGTCGGCCATGCGGTACGCGACTTTCGCGCCAAAGTCGCGTTTCAATGACGCGAAAAGCGCCATTTCTCAGCCAATGAAGGTGAACGCAGAGTGTGGGCAGCGTGATGACATAGATCCTGGTCCCCACCATCTTAGAGAAGGGCATTGCAGTGATTGGCTTGCTGTCTGCGGCGTCACAGGGGCTATAAAGGGGCGTTCCCGCCGACCGCCATCTTACTGCTGCTGATCTGAGCTTAGGGACAGGTTGCTGCCGCTTCGTCAGAAGCAGGGAGAGCGTTAGGCAGGGTCCACTAACCACCAAACCGCTTGTGCTGCAGCGATTTCCACTGTCCAACACCACCTTCGGTGTGCAGGGACTGTGGAAGCTATTTTTTTTTTTTTTCCCCCTCAGCGCTGTAGCTCATTGGGCTGCCCTAGAAGGCTCCGTGATAGCTGTATTGCTGTGTGTACGCCACTGTGGAAACCAACTGCTTTTTTCAAAGCACATATCCTCTTGTTCCTTCCTTTCTGCACAGCTATCTTTTTTGTTTGTCCACACTTTTTATTTAATTTGTGCATCAGTCCACTCCTATTGCTGCCTGCCATACCTGGCTTAGATTACTGCAGGGAGATAGTAATTGTAGGACAGTCCCTGTTTTTTTTTTGTTTTTTTTGTGGGAGATTAAGATTGGCATTTCTGCTACAGTGCCATCCCTGTGTGTGCCATCTCTCACTGAGTGGGCCATAGAAAGCCTATTTATTTTTTCCGTGATTTGTGTTCTAAATTCTACCTCAACACAAAAACACTACATCAATCAGTGGGAGAAAAATATTGGCCTCAGTCAGGGCTTGTGTGCCACTGCTGTGTGTGCTATCTCTCATTCAGTGGGCTATAGAAAGCCTATTTATTTTTTATTTTTTTTTTATATTATTTGGTTTCTAAAGTCTCCCTGAAAAAAAAAAAAAACCTAAAAAAACAGTGGGAGAGTAATATTGCCCTTTCAGCTTGTGTGCCAGTCTTGACTCCTGGGTGTGCCACCTCTCTCTAATTGTGGGCCATAGAAAGCCTATTTATTTTTTCCGTGATTTGTGTTCTAAATTCTACCTCAACACAAAAACACTACATCAATCAGTGGGAGAAAAATATTGGCCTCAGTCAGGGCTTGTGTGCCACTGCTGTGTGTGCTATCTCTCATTCAGTGGGCTATAGAAAGCCTATTTATTTTTATTTTTTTTTTAATATTATTTGGTTTCTAAAGTCTCCCTGAAAAAAAAAAAATACCTAAAAAAACAGTGGGAGAGTAATATTGCCCTTTCAGCTTGTGTGCCAGTCTTGACTCCTGGGTGTGCCACCTCTCTCTCTCATTCAGTGGGCCATAGAAAGGCTATTTTTTTTTTTTGGTTTTTTTAATATTATTTGGTTTCTAAAGTCTCCCTGAAAAAAAAAAAAAAAAACATAAAAAAACAGTGGGAGAGTAATATTGCCCTTTCAGCTTGTGTGCCAGTCTTGACTCCTGGGTGTGCCACCTCTCTCTCTCATTCAGTAGGCCATAGAGAGGCTATTTTTTTTTTTGGTTTTTTTAATATTATTTGGTTTCTAAAGTCTCCCTGAAAAAAAAAAAAAAAACATAAAAAAACAGTGGGAGAGTAATATTGCCCTTTCAGCTTGTGTGCCAGTCTTGACTCCTGGGTGTGCCACCTCTCTCCCTCTCATTCAGTGGGCCATAGAAAGCCTATTTATTTTTTTTTTTAAATATTATTGGGTTTCTAAAGTCTCCCTTAAAAAAAAAAAAAAAATACATAAAAAAACAGTGGGAGAGTAATATTGCCCTTTCAGCTTGTGTGCCAGTCTTGACTCCTGGGTGTGCCACCTCTCTCTCTCATTCAGTGGGCCATAGAAAGGCTATTTTTTTTTTTGGTTTTTTTAATATTATTTGGTTTCTAAAGTCTCCCTGAAAAAAAAAAAAAAAACATAAAAAAACAGTGGGAGAGTAATATTGCCCTTTCAGCTTGTGTGCCAGTCTTGACTCCTGGGTGTGCCACCTCTCTCCCTCTCATTCAGTGGGCCATAGAAAGCCTATTTATTTTTTTTTTTAAATATTATTGGGTTTCTAAAGTCTCCCTTAAAAAACAAAAAATACATAAAAAAACAGTGGGAGAGTAATATTGCCCTTTCAGCTTGTGTGCCAGTCTTGACTCCTGGGTGTGCCACCTCTCTCTCATTCAGTGGGCCATAGAAAGCATTTTTTTTTTTTTCCTTGATTTGTGTTCTAAAATCTACCTCAACACAAAAACACTACATCAATCAGTGGGAGAAAAATATTGGCCTCAGTCAGGGCTTGTGTGCCACTGCTGTGTGTGCTATCTCTCATTCAGTGGGCTATAGAAAGCCTATTTATTTATTTATTTTTTTTCTTATTATTTGGTTTCTAAAGTCTCCCTGAAAAAAAAAAAAAAACATAAAAAAACCGTGGGAGAGTAATATTGCCCTTTCAGCTTGTGTGCCAGTCTTGACTCCTGGGTGTGCCACCTCTCTCTCTCATTCAGTGGGCCATAGAAAGGCTATTTTTTGTTTTTGTTTTTTTAATATTATTTGGTTTCTAAAGTCTCCCTGAAATAAAAAAAAAACTTAAAAAAACAGTGGGAGAGTAATATTGCCCTTTCAGCTTGTGCGCCAGTCTTGACTCCTGGGTGTGCCACCTCTCTCTCTCTAATTGTGGGCCATAGAAAGCCTTTTTTTTTTTTTTTTTTTTAATATTATTTGGTTTCTAAAGTCTCCCTGAGAAAAAAAAATAAATAAATTAGGTGGGAGATTAATATTGACATTAGTGCTTGAGTGACAGTCCTGCGTGTGTGTCATCTCTGTGATTTTGTGCCACAGAAAACAGAGTGTGTACCATTGTGCCTGATTTTCCTTGTGGTCTCACCAACCTGTTAAGGGATATTGAAATCATACTGAAGTTATAGCTCACCGTGTAAGTTGTTTGACAGCAACAAATAAAGTTACTTTGGTTAAGATTTTAAAACAATGAGGAAGTCTGGTGCAAGAGGTCGTCGTGGGCGTTCATTGTCAGCTGGTAATGATGGTAGTGGTAGTGGAGCATCAGGTGGTCGTGGGGATAAAAATATTCCACCTAAGTCTGGAGCTGTGGAGCCAGTTTCGTCGTCAGGCTACACAAGGCCTCGAACGCTCTCTTTTCTGGGAGTAGGAAAACCGCTTTTAAAGGCGGAGCAGCAACAGCAAGTTTTGGCTTACATTGCAGACTCAGCCTCTAGCTCTTTTGCCTCCTCTTCCGAAACTGGTAAATGTAAAAGCAGCGCGTCGCTTGTGGATGTTCACGGTCAGGGACAAGTCGCTTCCTTGTCCTCCTCAGCAAAAACTACAACAAGAGAGAAGGATGCAGCAGGCGACACAACGGGTTACTCCATGGAGCTCTTTACACATACCGTCCCTGGCTTACAAAGTGAAACACTTAACAGGCCATGCCCATTACAAGTATATTCTGACATGGAGTGCACTGATGCACAGCCACAGCCAGAGTACTATGCTGCTCCTTTGACTCAGACCACCACATTGCCCTCTCAGGGTACAGATCCACAATCAGACCCTGATGAGACTATGTTGCCCCGCCACGAACGCTATACCACCGACCGACACAGTGACACAGACGAAGTTGCACACGAGCTCGAAGAGGAGGTAATAGATGACCCAGTTATTGACCCCGATTGGCAGCCATTGGGGGAACAGGGTGCAGGCGGCAGTAGTTCAGAAGCGGAGGTGGAGGAGGGGCCGCAGCAGGCATCAACATCGCAACAGGTTCCATCTGCCGGGCCCGTATCTGGCCCAAAACGCGTGTCAAAGCCAAAACCTGTTGGAGCACAGCGTTGCCATCCGGTTAAAGCTCAGTCTGCAATCCCTGAAAAGGGATCCGAGTCTAGGAAGAGTGCAGTCTGGCATTTTTTTAAACAACATCCAACTGATCAGCGCAAAGTCATCTGTCAAAAATGTTCAACTAGCTTAAGCAGAGGTCAGAATCTGAAAAGTCTAAATACTAGTTGCATGCATAGACACTTAACCACCATGCATTTTCAAGCCTGGACTAACTACCAAACGTCCCTCAAGGTTGTAGCACCCTCGGCCAATGAAGCTAGTCAGCAACGCAACATCCCTTCCGTCACTGTAAGGCCACCATTTTCCGCACCACCGGCAGTATCTGTGCAGGTTTCTTTGCCAGCCAAAAGCAGTCAGGGTCAGGGAATCACCAGTTTTGTAGGAGGAAATATTGCATCTAGGGCACCGGTGGAAACAATACCGTCTCCAACCGTCTCTCAGTCTGCCATGTACACCGGCACACCCGAAAGTTCCACGATCTCCAGCTCTCCAGTCCAGCTCACCCTACATGAGACTCTGGTTAGAAAAAGGAAGTACTTATCCTCGCATCCGCGTACACAGTGTTTTAACGCCCACATAGCTAGACTAATCTCGTTAGAGATGATGCCCTACCGGTTAGTTGAAAGCGAAGCTTTCAAAGCCCTGATGGAGTACGCTGAACCACGATACGAGCTACCCAGTCGACACTTTTTTTCCAGAAAAGCCATCCCAGCCCTGCACCAGCATGTTAAACAGCGCATCGTCCATGCACTCAGGCAATCTGTGAGTACAAAGGTGCACCTGACTACAGATGCATGGACCAGTAGGCATGGCCAGGGACGTTATGTGTCCATCACGGCACACTGGGTGAATGTGGTGGATGCAGGGTCCACAGGCGACATCAATTTAGGGACAGTTGTGCCTAGCCCACGGTCTAGGAAACAGTTGGCTGTAGGCGTTCGCACTCCCTCCTCCTCCTCCTCCTCGTCCTCCTGCAGAAGCTACAGCTCTTCCACAGAACGCAGTCTGCCAACCACTCCATCGGCAGATGACACTGTTGCACACCAGTTGTCCCATTATGGGCCAGCTACTGCCAAGCGTCAGCAGGCTGTATTGGCTATGAAGTGCTTGGGCGACAACAGACACACCGCGGAAGTTCTGTCCGAGTTCTTGCAACAAGAAACGCAGTCGTGGCTGGGCACAGTAGATCTTGAGGCAGGCAAGGTAGTGAGTGATAACGGAAGGAATTTCATGGCTGCCATCTCCCTTTCCCAACTGAAACACATTCCTTGCCTGGCTCACACCTTAAACCTGGTGGTGCAGTGCTTATTGAAAACTTATCCTGGGTTCTCCGACCTGCTCCTCAAAGTGCGTGCACTTTGCTCACATATCCGACATTCGCCTGTACACGCCAGCCATATGCAGACCTATCAGCGGTCTTTGAACCTTCCCCAGCATCGCCTAATCATAGACGTTGCAACAAGGTGGAACTCAACACTGCACATGCTTCAGAGACTGTGCGAACAGAGGCGTGCTGTTATTTATTTGTGGGAGGATACACGGGCAGGCAGTAGGATGGCAGACATGGAGTTGTCAGGTGTGCAGTGGTCTAAGATACAAGACATGTGTCAAGTCCTTCAGTGTTTTGAGGAATGCACACGGCTGGTTAGTGCAGACAACGCCGTAATAAGCATGAGCATCCCCCTAATGCGTCTGCTGATGCAAAGTTTGACGCACATAAAGGAGCAGGCGTCTGCACCAGAGGAAGAGGAAAGCCTTGATGACAGTCAGCCATTGTCTGGTCAGGGCAGTGTACAGGACGAGGTAGCGGGCGAAGAGGAGGTGGAGGACGAGGAGGATGATGGGGATGAGTATATTTTTAATGCTGAACCTTTCCCGGGGGCACAGGAAATTGGTTGCGTGTCACGGCCGGGTTCTGGTTTTTTGAGGGACACAAGTGACGTAGATTTGCCTGCAACTGCCCCTCAACCAATCACAACCGGAGATTTGACAACTGGAACTTTGACCCACATGGCGGATTATGCCTTACGTATCCTAAAAAGGGACACACGCATTACGAAAATGATGAACGATGACGATTACTGGTTGGCCTGCCTCCTTGATCCACGCTATAAAGGCAAATTGCAAAATATTATGCCACATGAGAACTTGGAACTAATATTAGCAACCAAACAATCAACTCTTGTTGACCGTTTGCTTCAGGCATTCCCAGCACACAGCGCACGTGATCGTTCTCACACGAGCTCCAGGGGGCAGCAGACTAGGAGTGTTAGGGGTGCACACATCAGAAGTGGCGTTGGACAGAGGGGTTTTCTGACCAGGTTGTGGAGTGATTTTGCTATGACCGCAGACAGGACAGGTACTGCTGCATCAATTGAAAGTGACAGGAGACAACATTTGTCCAGTATGGTTACTAACTATTTTTCATCCCTTATCGATGTTCTCCCTCAACCGTCATTCCCATTTGATTACTGGGCCTCCAAATTAGACACCTGGCCAGAATTGGCAGAATATGCATTGCAGGAGCTTGCTTGCCCGGCAGCAAGTGTCCTATCAGAAAGAGTATTCAGTGCTGCAGGTTCAATATTAACCGAAAAAAGGACTCGTCTGGCTACCCAAAATGTTGACGATCTAACATTCATTAAAATGAACCACAACTGGATTTCGAAATCTTTTGCCCCACCTTGCCCGGCCGACACCTAGCTTTCCTATGAAAAGCTCTTGCCTGTGAATTACTTTTCTAATGTCTAATTTGCTGCAGCTGATTGTACAGCATACGACATGTTTACACCTCCCTAAATGGCAAAACTCCCCACATGGGGCCGTGGTATCGCGACTTGGCGCAAGCACCCGTGAGACTGCTGTTTGTCTGAAGAGGTGGGTGTGCTCGCTTTTGGTTGACGGCATTGCTACTGGGTCCCTCATAGTACAATGTAGTGTCTCTGGCGGTGGTGGTGCGCACCCAACGTCAGACACACCGTTGTAACATGAGGGGCCCTGGGGCGGTCCCGCCGGCCTCAAGAGAGTTCCCCCCTACCCCAGCTCAAAATGTGCTCTACCACGTGCAAAATTATGTCGCACAGCTCCACCAATCTTTAGTCTATTCGCTGACATCATTCAATGTCTGGCACTGACAATACAAATTTGTAGACATCTATGATGCAACTTAAAGTAGTCTGTGTCTGTGTCCTATATTGGCACCATTAAATAGTTACTGCCAAATTACTATGTCAGAAACTCAGCAGAAGAGCCCACCCCTGTACCTAAGTATGCCACCTTTTTTTTTGTTTTGGTTGTTTTGCGAGACATTAACATCTATTTATATTTTGGGAGTACTGGGACAGACACTCCTTGCACTACTCCTCCACTCACCACCAAGCTGCCCGTGTATCCATGTAACCGCTGTAAAACTGCCATGAGCCTATTGTTTGTTATTTTAGGCCTTTGAAGCCTGTCTGCGGTCCCTCCTTCCACTAGTCCTCCACTGACCAGACCACTGCTGCCCGTGTACCCCTGGAACCAATTATAAAGTGCCTACAGCCAGCCCATTTTTTTATGTTAGGCCTTTGAAGCCTGTCTGCGGTCCCTCCTTCCACTAGTCCTCCACTGGCCAGACCACTGCTGCCCGTGTACCCCTGGAACCAATTATAAAGTGCCTACAGCCAGCCCATTTTTTTATTTTAGGCCTTTGAAGCCTGTCTGCGGTCCCTCCTTCCACTAGTCCTCCACTGACCAGACCACTGCTGCCCGTGTACCCCTGGAACCAATTATAAAGTGCCTACAGCCAGCCCATTTTTTTATGTTAGGCCTTTGAAGCCTGTCTGCGGTCCCTCCTTCCACTAGTCCTCCACTGGCCAGACCACTGCTGCCCGTGTACCCCTGGAACCAATTATAAAGTGCCTACAGCCAGCCCATTTTTTTATGTTAGGCCTTTGAAGCCTGTCTGCGGTCCCTCCTTCCACTAGTCCTCCACTGACCAGACCACTGCTGCCCGTGTACCCCTGGAACCAATTATAAAGTGCCTACAGCCAGCCCATTTTTTTATGTTAGGCCTTTGAAGCCTGTCTGCGGTCCCTCCTTCCACTAGTCCTCCACTGGCCAGACCACTGCTGCCCGTGTACCCCTGGAACCAATTATAAAGTGCCTACAGCCAGCCCATTTTTTTATGTTAGGCCTTTGAAGCCTGTCTGCGGTCCCTCCTTCCACTAGTCCTCCACTGGCCAGACCACTGCTGCCCGTGTACCCCTGGAACCAATTATAAAGTGCCTACAGCCAGCCCATTTTTTTATGTTAGGCCTTTGAAGCCTGTCTGCGGTCCCTCCTTCCACTAGTCCTCCACTGGCCAGACCACTGCTGCCCGTGTACCCCTGGAACCAATTATAAAGTGCCTACAGCCAGCCCATTTTTTTATGTTAGGCCTTTGAAGCCTGTCTGCGGTCCCTCCTTCCACTAGTCCTCCACTGACCAGACCACTGCTGCCCGTGTACCCCTGGAACCAATTATAAAGTGCCTACAGCCAGCCCATTTTTTTATGTTAGGCCTTTGAAGCCTGTCTGCGGTCCCTCCTTCCACTAGTCCTCCACTGGCCAGACCACTGCTGCCCGTGTACCCCTGGAACCAATTATAAAGTGCCTACAGCCAGCACATTTTTTTATGTTAGGCCTTTGAAGCCTGTCTGCGGTCCCTCCTTCCACTAGTCCTCCACTGACCAGACCACTGCTGCCCGTGTACCCCTGGAACCAATTATAAAGTGCCTACAGCCAGCCCATTTTTTTATGTTAGGTCTTTGAAGCCTGTCTGCGGTCCCTCCTTCCACTAGTCCTCCACTGGCCAGACCACTGCTGCCCGTGTACCCCTGGAACCAATTATAAAGTGCCTACAGCCAGCCCATTTTTTTATTTTAGGCCTTTGAAGCCTGTCTGCGGTCCCTCCTTCCACTAGTCCTCCACTGGCCAGACCACTGCTGCCCGTGTACCCCTGGAACCAATTATAAAGTGCCTACAGCCAGCCCATTTTCTTATGTTAGGCCTTTGAAGCCTGTCTGCGGTCCCTACTTTAAATACTCCTCCACTCACCACCAAGCTGCCTGCCCATGTATCCATGTAACCGCTGTAAAACTGCCATGAGCCTATTGTTTGTTATGTTAGGCCTTTGATAGCCTGTCTGCGGTCCCTACTTTAAATACTCCTCCACTCACCACCAAGCTGCCTGCCCGTCTATCCATGTAACCGCTGTAAAACTGCCATGAGCCTATTGTTTGTTATGTTAGGCCTTTGATAGCCTGTCTGCGGTCCTTACTTTAAATACTCCTCCACTCACCACCTAGCTGCCTGTGTATCCATGTAACCGATGTAAAACTGCCATGACTGCCTACTGTTTGTTATTTTAGGCCTTTGATAGCCTGTCTGCGGCCCCTACTTGCAATGCTCCTCCACTGACCACAATGCTGCCTGGAGTGCCTGCCTGTGTATCCATGTAACCGATGTAAAACTGCCATGACTGCCTACTGTTTGTTATTTTAGGCCTTTGATAGCCTGTCTGCGGCCCCTACTTGCAATACTCCTCCACTGACCACAATGCTGCCTGGAGTGCCTGCCTGTGTATCCATGTAACCGATGTAAAACTGCCATGACTGCCTACTGTTTGTTATTTTAGGCCTTTGATAGCCTGTCTGCGGCCCCTACTTGCAATACTCCTCCACTGACCACAATGCTGCCTGGAGTGCCTGCCTGTGTATCCATGTAACCGATGTAAAACTGCCATGAGTGCCTACTGTTTGGTATTTTAGGCCTTTGATAGCCTGTCTGCAGCCCCTACTTGCAATACTCCTCCACTGACCACACCAATGCTGCCCGTGTACCCCTGGAACCTATTTAAAAGTTCATAGAGCCTAGTTATATATTTTATTTACTATTAATAAGGCCATGATGGACTACGCTGTACCACGCTACAAGCTAACCAGTCGACACTTCTTTTGCGAGAAAAGCCATCCCAACCCTCCACCAGCATGTAGAAGACCGCATTGTCCATGCACTCTGGCAATCTGTGAGTACAAAGGTGCACCTGACAACAGA
Source organism: Ranitomeya variabilis (assembly GCF_051348905.1). Classification (NCBI taxonomy): domain Eukaryota; kingdom Metazoa; phylum Chordata; class Amphibia; order Anura; family Dendrobatidae; genus Ranitomeya; species Ranitomeya variabilis. The sequence goes on along the minus strand of NC_135236.1, from coordinate 242,857,712 downwards.
CGCATGGACCTGTAGGCATGGCCACGGAAGATTACGTGTCCATTACGGCGCAATGGGTTAATGTGGTGGATGCATGGTCCACAGGGGACAGCCTACTAAGTCTGTCTGCAGTCCCTAATTCAAATTGTCCTCCACTGTCTAAATTGGAGCTTCCACCTTCTGGCTTTCGGCCTATAGTATCAGAAATTAAACTGCATTTGGCCTTCAACTTTGGTTAGGGCCTACTAACGGCTTCTGCCCCTCCCTGGTGTTGCCCTCAACTAAATAAAGCTGAGCTTCAACCTTCCGGCTCTCATTAAGTGGTTTTTAAAAAAAAAAATGGTGGTTAGGGCCTACTAACGGCTTCTGCCCCTCCCTGGTGTTGCCCTCAACTAAATAAAGCTGAGCTTCAACCTTCTGCTCCAAATTACCATTTTAAAAAATGCAATAGGCTTTTCCGGCCTACTAAAGGTGTCTGTCTGTGTGCCCCTGCCTGGTGTTGTCCTCAACTAAATAAAGCTGAGCTTCAACCTTCTGCTCCAAATTACCATTTTAAAAAATGCAATAGGCTTTTCCGGCCTACTAAAGGTGTCTGTCTGTGTGCCCCTGCCTGGTGTTGTCCTCAACTAAATAAAGCTGAGCTTCAACCTTCTGCTCCAAATTACCATTTTAAAAAATGCAATAGGCTTTTCCGGCCTACTAAAGGTGTCTGTCTGTGTGCCCCTGCCTGGTGTTGCCCTCAACTAAATAGAGCTGAGCTTCAACCTTCTGCTCCAAATTACCATTTTAAAAAATGCAATAGGCTTTTCCGGCCTACTAAAGGTGTCTGTCTGTGTGCCCCTGCCTGGTGTTGCCCTCAACTAAATAAAGCTGAGCTTCAAACTTCTGCTCCAAATTACCATTTTAAAAAATGCAATAGGCTTTTCCGGCCTACTAAAGGTGTCTGTCTGTGTGCCCCTGCCTGGTGTTGTCCTCAACTAAATAAAGCTGAGCTTCAACCTTCTGCTCCAAATTACCATTTTAAAAAATGCAATAGGCTTTTCCGGCCTACTAAAGGTGTCTGTCTGTGTGCCCCTGCCTGGTGTTGCCCTCAACTAAATAAAGCTGAGCTTCAACCTTCTGCTCCAAATTACCATTTTAAAAAATGCAATAGGCTTTTCCGACCTACTAAAGGTGTCTGTCTGTGTGCCCCTGCCTGGTGTTGTCCTCAACTAAATAAAGCTGAGCTTCAACCTTCTGCTCCAAATTACCATTTTAAAAAATGCAATAGGCTTTTCCGGCCTACTAAAGGTGTCTGTCTGTGTGCCCCTGCCTGGTGTTGTCCTCAACTAAATAAAGCTGAGCTTCAACCTTCCGGCTCTCATTAAGTGGTTTTTAAAAAAAAAAATGGTGGTTAGGGCCTACTAACGGCTTCTGCCCCTCCCTGGTGTTGCCCTCAACTAAATAAAGCTGAGCTTCAACCTTCTGCTCCAAATTACCATTTTAAAAAATGCAATAGGCTTTTCCGGCCTACTAAAGGTGTCTGTCTGTGTGCCCCTGCCTGGTGTTGTCCTCAACTAAATAAAGCTGAGCTTCAACCTTCTGCTCCAAATTACCATTTTAAAAAATGCAATAGGCTTTTCCGGCCTACTAAAGGTGTCTGTCTGTGTGCCCCTGCCTGGTGTTGTCCTCAACTAAATAAAGCTGAGCTTCAACCTTCTGCTCCAAATTACCATTTTAAAAAATGCAATAGGCTTTTCCGGCCTACTAAAGGTGTCTGTCTGTGTTCCCCTGCCTGGTGTTGTCCTCAACTAAATAAAGCTGAGCTTCAACCTTCTGCTCCAAATTACCATTTTAAAAAATGCAATAGGCTTTTCCGGCCTACTAAAGGTGTCTGTCTGTGTTCCCCTGCCTGGTGTTGTCCTCAACTAAACAAAGCTGAGCTTCAACCTTCTGCTCCAAATTACCATTTTAAAAAATGCAATAGGCTTTTCCGGCCTACTAAAGGTGTCTGTCTGTGTGACCCTGCCTGGTGTTGCCCTCAACTAAATAAAGCTGAGCTTCAACCTTCTGCTCCAAATTACCATTTTAAAAAATGCAATAGGCTTTTCCGGCCTACTAAAGGTGTCTGTCTGTGTGCCCCTGCCTGGTGTTGTCCTCAACTAAATAAAGCTGAGCTTCAACCTTCTGCTCCAAATTACCATTTTAAAAAATGCAATAGGCTTTTCCGGCCTACTAAAGGTGTCTGTCTGTGTGCCCCTGCCTGGTGTTGCCCTCAACTAAATAAAGCTGAGCTTCAACCTTCTGCTCCAAATTACCATTTTAAAAAATGCAATAGGCTTTTCCGGCCTACTAAAGGTGTCTGTCTGTGTGCCCCTGCCTGGTGTTGTCCTCAACTAAATAAAGCTGAGCTTCAACCTTCCGGCTCTCATTAAGTGGTTTTTAAAAAAAAAAATGGTGGTTAGGGCCTACTAACGGCTTCTGCCCCTCCCTGGTGTTGCCCTCAACTAAATAAAGCTGAGCTTCAACCTTCTGCTCCAAATTACCATTTTAAAAAATGCAATAGGCTTTTCCGGCCTACTAAAGGTGTCTGTCTGTGTGCCCCTGCCTGGTGTTGTCCTCAACTAAATAAAGCTGAGCTTCAACCTTCTGCTCCAAATTACCATTTTAAAAAATGCAATAGGCTTTTCCGGCCTACTAAAGGTGTCTGTCTGTGTGCCCCTGCCTGGTGTTGTCCTCAACTAAATAAAGCTGAGCTTCAACATTCTGCTCCAAATTACCATTTTAAAAAATGCAATAGGCTTTTCCGGCCTACTAAAGGTGTCTGTCTGTGTTCCCCTGCCTGGTGTTGTCCTCAACTAAATAAAGCTGAGCTTCAACCTTCTGCTCCAAATTACCATTTTAAAAAATGCAATAGGCTTTTCCGGCCTACTAAAGGTGTCTGTCTGTGTTCCCCTGCCTGGTGTTGTCCTCAACTAAATAAAGCTGAGCTTCAACCTTCTGCTCCAAATTACCATTTTAAAAAATGCAATAGGCTTTTCCGGCCTACTAAAGGTGTCTGTCTGTGTGCCCCTGCCTGGTGTTGCCCTCAACTAAATAAAGCTGAGCTTCAACCTTCTGCTCCAAATTACCATTTTAAAAAATGCAATAGGCTTTTCCGGCCTACTAAAGGTGTCTGTCTGTGTGCCCCTGCCTGGTGTTGCCCTCAACTAAATAAAGCTGAGCTTCAACCTTCTGCTCCAAATTACCATTTTAAAAAATGCAATAGGCTTTTCCGGCCTACTAAAGGTGTCTGTCTGTGTGCCCCTGCCTGGTCTTGTCCTCAACTAAATAAAGCTGAGCTTCAACCTTCCGGCTCTCATTAAGTGGTTTTTAAAAAAAAAAATGGTGGTTAGGGCCTACTAACGGCTTCTGCCCCTCCCTGGTGTTGCCCTCAACTAAATAAAGCTGAGCTTCAACCTTCTGCTCCAAATTACCATTTTAAAAAATGCAATAGGCTTTTCCGGCCTACTAAAGGTGTCTGTCTGTGTGCCCCTGCCCGGTGTTGTCCTCAACTAAATAAAGCTGAGCTTCAACCTTCTGCTCCAAATTACCATTTTAAAAAATGCAATAGGCTTTTCCGGCCTACTAAAGGTGTCTGTCTGTGTGCCCCTGCCTGGTGTTGTCCTCAACTAAATAAAGCTGAGCTTCAACCTTCTGCTCCAAATTACCATTTTAAAAAATGCAATAGGCTTTTCCGGCCTACTAAAGGTGTCTGCCCCTCCCTGGTGTTGTCCTCAACTGAACAAAGCTGAGCTTCCACATTCTGGCTTTCGCCCTATACTATCAGATATTAAACTGCATTTGGCCTACTAGTGTGGTTAGGCCCTTGAAACAGTGTCTGCTGCTCTTGGGTTTGCTACTCCACTGAACAAAGCAATGCCGCCTGTTTAGTCCTGTTACCAATTTTGAACTGCATTTAGCCTACTTTATTCTTTGGCCCTATATCTGTTTCCTCCTCATCCTGCCCATTGCCCAGCCACTGCTAAATGAGTCTGCTGGTACATTGACCTAGACCACTACATTCCCCTTGTACTCTACACAGCCAGAATCTGACCCTGCTGAAAGTAAGGTTCCCCTTCCCGCATGTTATACCACCTTACACAGGGACAAAGAGGAAGGTGCAGATGAAAGTGCAGGTTCCTTCATCAGGTGGGGGGGCATACTCGTTGGCGACGTCACTGGCACAGGGCCCCTCAGAGTACGCAAAAGTGTCGCTGCTGGTGGGAGGCGCCCCCGCCATGCAAACACACCGCCGTACTTTGAGGGGCCCTGTGCCAGTGCCAATGCGAACGAGTGGGCCCCCCCCTGCTTGCTCAGGATCACAGCACTTGCAACGTTTAAATACTTACCTTTCCCTGCAACACCGCCGTGACGTAGTCCGCATTTCCTGGGCCCACGAAAAACTTGAGCCAGCCCTACTCCCCCCACAACTTTCCCCCAATTCCCTATGCCCAACTATTATTATACAGTTAATTAAGATTGGCAAGCTTCAGAAACAAGAATGGATGTTTTTGGCATTAAAATGGGCACTGTAGGTGTTTTCCTGGCCTCCACTCACTGCCGACTATGCTTCCCCATTGACTTGCATTGGGTTTCGTGTTTCGGTCGATCCCCGACTTTTAGCGATAATCAGCCGACTGCACTCGACTCGACTCTGGACAAAATCGGGTTTCCCAAAACCCTACTCGATCTTAAAAAAATGAAAGTCGCTCAACCCTAGTCCTGACTACTGGCTGCAAGGGAAGGAAATCGCAGCGAAGACACTTTGGGTGAACCAAGCTTTTTAGAGGCAGTGTGATGACAATATATTGAACCTTTCTCCTAGGGTGTAGTAAAGTGATTTTGCAACTCTGAAAAAAGATTAGCATTTACTTTTCCCCACGGTATAAGGTAGATACTCACATAATATAATTCTGTAGTCATAATTAACCCCTTCATGACCCAGCCTATTTTGACCTTAATGACCTGGCCATTTTTTACAATTCTGACCAGTGTCCCTTTATGAGGTAATAACTCAGGAACGCTTCAACGGATCCTAGCGATTCTGAGAGTATTTTTTCGTGACATATTGATCTTCATGATAGTAGTACATTTAGGTCAATAATTTTTGTGTTTATTTGTGAAAAAATTGGAAATTTGGGAAAAAAAATTTAAAATTTCGCAATTTTCAAATTTTGAATTTTTATTCTGTTAAACCAGAGAACTATGTGACACAAAAATAGTTAATAAATAACATTACCACATGTCTACTTTACATCAACACAATTTTGGAAGCAACATTTTTTTTTGCTAGGAAGTTATAAGGGTTAAAATTTGACCAGCGATTTCTCATTTTTACAACAAAATTTACAAAACCATTTTTTTTAGGGACCACCTCACATTTGAAGTTAGTTTGAGGGGTCTATATGGCTGAAAATACCCCAAAGTGACACCATTCTAAAAACTGCACCCCTCAATGTGCTCAAAACCACATAAAAGAAGTTTATTAACACTTCAGGTGCTTCACAGCAGCAGAAGTAGCATGGAAGGAAAAAATGAGCATTTCACTTTTTAGTCACAAAAATGATCTTTTAACAACAATTTTTTTATTTTCCCAAGGGTAAAAGGAGAAACTGGACTCTGAAAGTTATTGTACAATTTGTCCTGAGTATGTTTATAACCCCTATTGTTGAGGGCAACCACTTTTTGGGTGCGCGACATGGCTCGGAAGGGAAGGAGCGCCATTTGACTTTTTGAATGAAAAATTGGCTCCAATCCTTAGCTGACACCATGTCGCGTTTGGAGAGCCCCTGTGTGCCTAAATATTGGAGCACCCCCACAAGTGACCCCATTCTGGAAACTAGATCCCCCAAGGAACTTATCTAGATGCATAGTGAACATTTTGAACCCCCAGCTGCTTCACAAATTGATCCGTAAAAATGAAAAAGTACTTTTTTTCACAAAAAAATTTTTTAACCTCAATTTTTTCATTTTCACATGGGCAACAGGATAAAATGGATCCACAAATTTGTTGGGCAATTTGTCCTGAGTACGCCAATACCTCACATGTGGGGGTAAACCACTGTTTGGCACACAGCAAGGCTCAGAAGGGAAGAAGCGCCATTTGACTTTTGAATGAAAAATTAGCTCCAATCGTTAGCGGACACTATGTCGCGTTTGGAGAGCCCCTGTGTGCCTAAACACTGGATCTCCCCCCAAGGAACCTTTCTAGATGCATAGTGAGCACTTTGAACCCCCAGGTGCTTCATAAATTGATCCGTAAAAATGAAAAAGCACTTTTTTCACCCCCCAACATTTTTAGCCTCATTTTTTCATTTTTATATGGGAAACAGGAAAAAATGGATTGTAAAATTTGTTGGGCAATTTCTCCTGAGTACAGTGACATCTCACATGTGGGGGTAAAACACTGTTTGGGCGCACGGCAGGGCTCAGAAGGAATGTAGAACCATTTGACTTTTTGAATGAAAAATTAGCTCCAATCGTTAGCGGAAACCATGTCGCGTTTGGAGAGCCCCTGTGTGCCTAAACTTTGGAGCTCCCCCACAAGTGACCCCAGTTTGGAAACTAGACCTCCCAAGGAACTAATCTAGATGTGCGATGAGCACTTTGAACCCCCAAGTGCTTCACAGAAGTTTGTAACGCAGAGCCGTGAAAATAAAAAATCATTTTTCTTTTCTCAAAAATTATTTTTTAGCCCGCAATTTTTTATTTTCAGGAGAAATTGGACCCCAAAAGGTGTTGTCCCATTTGTCCTGAGTACGCTGATACCCCTTAGGTGGGGGTAAACCACTGGTTGGGAACACGTCAGGGCTCGAAAGGGAAGTAGTGACATTTTGGAATGCAGACTTTGATGGAATGGTCTGCTGACGTCATGTTACGTTTGCAGAGCACCTGATGCGCCTAAACAGTAGAAACCCCCCACAAGTGACCACATTTTGGAAACTAGACCCACCAAGGAAATTATCTAGATGTGTGGTGAGCACTTTGAACCCCCAAGTGCTTCACAGAAGTTTATATCGCAGAGCCGTGCAAATAAAAAATCATTTTTCTTTCCTCAAAAATAAGTTTTTTGCCCCCATTTTGTTATTTTGTTATCTAAGGTCTTTCAAGCGCTTGAAAGACCTTAGATGACGTCGCGGCTTGTGATTGGTCGCGTGGTGGTCACGTGACCGCTCCGCGACCAATCACAGGCCGCGACGTCATCTAAGGACTTTCAAGCGCTCATTCTTATGAACGGAGGCTGGCGGTTACAACCAGGGCGCGTCAGAGGGTGAGTATATCAATATTTTTTATTTTTATTCTTTATTTTACACATTAATATGGATCCCAGGGCCTGAAGGGGAGTTTCCTCTCCTTCAGACCCTGGGAAACATCAGGATACCTTCCGATACTTGGTGTCCCATTGATTTGTATTGGTATCGGGTATCGGTATCGGCGATATCCGATACTTTTTGGGTATCGGCCGATACTATCCGATACTGATACTTTCAAGTATCGGACGGTATCACTCAACACTAGTGGTGGTTACAGTCAGTAAACTAAATACAGAACATGTCACCAATTTTTTATAGGTATAATTGACATGAAATTCTCATCAGATTTCAGTAAACAACCTATCCAATCCACACAGGTAAAGAAATGCAATCATAGATGTCCATAACTTAAGTCATGTGTAATCATAAGAAATGACACAGGGAAAAAAGTATCAAACCCAAAGAATCATATGTCCAACCCCCTGCCCAATGCAAGACTCACTCAGAGAAATGTATGCCCAGCCTTTGTTTGAAGATTTCCATTGAAGGAGAACTTACCACCTCTCGTGGAAGCCTGTTACACTCATTGATCACCCTCACCTTCAAAAAGTTATTTTTCTATTATATAATCTTTATCTTCTCTCTTTGACTTTCATTCCATTGCTTCTTGTGTTTCCATGTGCAAATGAGAATAACATCCTTTCAGATATTTGTAGAAAGCTAAGTCTCCTCTTAGCCTTTTTTTGCAAGCTAAACATTCCCAGATCCTTTAATCGCTCCTCGCAGGACATAATTTTCAGCCCGCTCACCATTCTGGTAGTTCTTCTCTGAACTTGCTCCAGTTTTTCAATGTCCTTTTTAAAATGTAGTGCCTAGAACTGGACAAAGTATTCCAGATGAGGTCTGACCAAGGAGGACTAGAGGGGGAAAATTATTTCACATGATCAAGACTCTACACTTCTCTTGACACAACCCAGAACTATGTTTGCCTTTTTTGCTGCTGCATCACTTTGTTGACTGTTGTGCAATCTGTGATCTAATACTATACCAAAGCCTTTTTCACACATGCTGTTTCTTAGTTTTATACCTCCAATTATGCAGTTGTAATTTTTTTCTTGCTCCAGATGAGGAATCTTGCATTTCTGCCTCTACATGAAGGAAGAGAGGTGCAAGAAGCCATGGAAAGTCAGTATACCAGCTGAAATCTATCAGAAATTATAGAGCAATCCTGCCACTTACTGAAAAATATCAAATAGTTTAACTGATGGCCTATAAAAAGGTGTCAAATTACAAAGGTTCCACACAAGTAACCCTGGAGGTCCCTTTCAACTCTAACATTCTTCGATTCTTTCTGTTCAATACTTTTTTCCCGTGTGTTATTTCTCATTAAATCACATATCTTAATTTATGAACATCTATGGTTTGATTTCTTTGCCAATGTGGATTGAATGGGTTGTAACAACATCCGGTGAGAATTTCATGTCTACAGCACTTTTGGAAATATATATACTTAGAAAATTGGTGACTTGCTCAACACTTATTTCACCCACTGCCTGTGTTTCTGGTCAAAACCAGCCATGTTTGTTTCTTTTAAAAATCAGATAGGAAAAACAGATTAAATATGGATTGTGAGGCAGTGTGGGCTGCTATGTGTTCCCCAGAATGTGCTTAGAAGCATACTGAACTGCTGGAGTGCATTGTAATCACAGTCCACGTCCAAAAAGAGGCAAATGACCACTGTTTTCATTTAGATTTGCAGTTAAGGTTTGGGGGTATAAGTTTGTGTTTGGATTTCGCATGTAGCAGAGATGAAGGTGCTGTAGACGTATGCCTGGCTGCGTGAAGCTAAGACAGACCAGAGCTAGCAACATGTGCAACCACGAAATTAGTACTTGGACAATAAAGGATATTTTACTTAGCTTGCCTGGGTCACTGTCTCACTAAATTCATTGGCAAAAATGTTGCCACTGCCTTACAGGATGTACTGTAAATATGGATGCAATATATGCAATGCGGATGACAATCTGTATGAAAATCATTAGGTTTTTTACTGGATGAAAATCGGATGATTTTTAATTGGCTCATCTGAATCCAGCCTAAAGGTGAGTTATGACCACAGGTAAGGTAAATTATGATTGCCTCCTAATCTTCTTGGAGTCCAGAATCACACATGCAATTTTTATAGAGATACTAATGCAGCATTACATTTGTTTCTTTTATTTTTCTATTTTTACTTTAACTGAAACCAGAATGATTGAAAAGAAATTAGAAATATAAGGGACTTTATACTCCTCATTCCTACTTGAGCTACTTCTGGCTTTGGCTTATAAAATTGCCTAAAAATGGCACCAAGATAGCTTTAAAAACAACAAGCCAATAGAGTCTAAACAGGCATCTGGCTTACAGTCTAAAGCTTTTTGTGGTTATTTGGCTCCCTCTGCTGCAAACACAATGTGATACATCTATATCTGGACTTTATAAAGGTTAATATGCTCCTACTGCCACAATCTATAGCAGAAAACATTTACATTGTTCAATGTATAGTGTATTACTTTAAGGGATTGTCTTATGACAATACCTTTTAGTTTTTACCTTTATAGTCCATGAGCCGGGCCAGATATCGGTACCACCCGGAGTGACTAATTTTCTTTGGTATTTTTAGGTAGATGCATGTCTGTAGTTTATTTTTTGATATGATAGCCCTTACATATACGTAGCTTATTAACCCCTTCAGCCCTAGGCCTATTTGTACCCAAGTGCCTAAGCCAATCTGACCTGTGCCACTTCATGGGCTAATAACTTTGGAACGCTTTCACCTATCCAAGCCATTCTGAGATTGTTTTCTCGTGACATATTGTACTTCACGTCAGTGCTAAATGGGAGTCAATATATTTTACCTTTCTATATAAAAAAATGCTAAATATTCGGAAATTTTGGAAAAATCGGCAATTTTTTAACTTTGAAATTCTCTGCTTTTTACAAAAATACTGATACCCCCCATAATAGTTATTAATTTACACTCCCCACATGTTTACTTCATATTGGCATCATTTTGAAAATGAAACCTTATTGTTTTACGACGTAATAGGGCTTATAGTTTTATGCGCAATTTTTCACATTTACAGCAAAACCCACTTTTCAAAGGACCAAGTCACTTCTGAAGTCACTTTAAGGGGCTTACATAACAGAAACCACCCATAAATTACCCCATTTTGCAAACTACACCCCTCAAGCTGTTCAAAACTCATTTTTAAAAACTGTTAACCCTTTAGGTGTTCCACAGGAATTTTAGCAGAATGAAGGCGAAATTTCAAAATTTCATTTTTTTTCCAGATATTACATTGTAATCCAATTTTACCTGCAACCTAGCAAGGGTTAACGGCAAACCCAAACTTGGTTACCCTAATTCTGCAGTTTATAGAAACACCCCACATGTACTCGTAAACTAAAGTATGGGCACACAGCACAGCTCAACACGGAAGGAGCGCTATGTGGTTTTTGGGTGGCGGATTCACTGGAAGAAATCTAGGGGGCCATGTCACATTTGAAGGCTGCCTGAGGTACCCCCACAGTGGAAACCCCAAAAAGTGACCCTATTTTGGAAACTACACCCCCAAGGAATCTTTTAGGGGGTATAGTGACCACTTTGACCCAACCAGTGTTTCACAGTAGTTGGAAACACTTGGTTGAGAAAATGGAAAAAGTGCATTTTTTACATGAAGGTGTCATTTTAGGCTTCCACACAATCTGTAATCTCCTCTCTATCATAGGGAACAGATTTCAGGATGCAGGCCTTAGAGATCTGTGTGTTGAATCCGGTGTAATCGCTGAAGGATCAGTGTCTGGAGTGATGGACGGCCGGAGGTACAACAGAGCAGTGAGACTACACAAGCTGGTCTATGAAGCACTTATGAGGCTTGCATGGAAAAACTTCCTTCCATGGCTAGAAGAAAACCATGCAAGGGACCTTCACCATCTGGATGAAACACTGAAGAACATCACAAACTTTCGCATCAGTGTGTCGCAGGGATCCTTCGAAAAGCTCTTGGATAATGAATCTTGCACACTTACCCTGAAGCTCTTTCAAGTTTATCTTGAGACCCTCAGAAATGAACAACTCTCAGCATTCTGGATGTCATACTTGGACATGGTCGAGACCATGCTGGCCCTGGTTCGAGCTTCAAGAGAAGGCAACTGGATGCTTCACCTAGGAGCAATCCGACAGATGATACCATGGTGTTTTGCCTATGACAAGGTCAACTATGCCCGATACCTAACCTATTACTATGCCACAATGTCTCGGCTGCCCATAGAACACCCAGAGGTCCATGAATACTTCATGCAAGGTGGCTTTTCGGTCCAGATCGGTAGCAAGAATCCTTTTGGACGAATTCCTGTGGACCAGACCATTGAAGAGACAATCAACAAAGACACCCAGACACCAGGGGGCACAAAAGGCTTCAGCCTCAAAGTTGGAGCTGTTTCCAGGTTCTACCTGACATCAGAGTACCGCAGTATGTACTTGAGGCAGCTGAGGGCCCTGGTAGGCCAACAATATACTGACTTCAGCCATTCAGACCTACAGGTGTCTAGGATTAGAAGAGATGAAGCCGATGTCCAATCTTTCGTTCAACTGCTGGAGACAGGTTGGGTGAACCCCTTCAACAAAGAGCATAATGGTGAACTTATCAGTTTGTCAACAGCGACTGTAGCACCACCAGATGTAGCCAAAGACCTTCAAGGGGCATACAGTATAGGAGAGGATGCATATCAAACATTCAAGGATGAGCGTTTGGGTACCGATAAGCCAACTACATTGTTTCATGACAAGATGACGAAGAACAAACTTAAAACGTTCTCTAACATCCAAATGAAGACACGCAGACAAGGTCTTGGCAAGGAGGTAATTTTGAAGGCTGACAGAAACCTATTTGGCCAGATGATACTTGTAGCTGAGAACAGAAAGCTACAAATGAGTGATGTCTTGACTCATCCCCTGGGTCCATTGCCATGGGCACTTGCCAATGGTGATGGGTCTATCCGCAAGACCAACAAGGCTGCCCTCGCAAGGGAGTTGGAGAGGAATGCTCGTCCTGCAGAAGTGATCCCCGAGCCCTCTGCAACCATCATTGATGGGATGAGCCTGGTTCAGAAACTGAAGGGAAACAATGCAACATTTGGCCAGCTAGCAGGCACAGCAATGAGTCGCGCTATCCATGAGGGTGCTAAGAGCAAGCGCATTGATATTGTCTTTGACGTCTACAAGGAGACATCCATCAAAGATACAGAAAGAGTCAACAGATATGAAGGCACAGGGATCCATTTCAAGAACATTCAACATGGGCACAACATCCAGCAGTGGAAAAAGCTTCTAAGTAGTTCCTCCAACAAGGCAAGTCTCATAAAGTTTCTGGTAGAAGAATGGAAGGCGAAACACCACAGGGAGAAGCTTGAGGAGAAGGAGCTGTATGTCACATGTGAGCAGCTCTGCTTTAAGATCACCAAAGAACAGTGGGAAGAGGCTGCTGACCTTAAGTCAAATCAAGAAGAAGCAGACACACGCCTCCTTCTCCATGCTCTTCATGCAGCAGAATCTGGTTACAAGTCGGTCATCATCACTTCGGAGGATACTGATGTCATGGTCCTGTGTCTGGGCATGTGCCACAAAATCCCATCCCACCTGTTCCAGAAATGCGGTACACAGAACCGGACAAGATTCCTGGATATCACCACTCTGAGCCGAACATTGGGAGGCAGCGTATGTGATTCATTGATTGGTATGCATGCATTTACAGGCTGTGACACCGTCAGTGCATTCGCTGGCCGTGGGAAGATGACGACACTCAAGCAGTTGAAGATGAACAAGACATACCAGGATGCCTTTCAGGAAGTTGGTCGTTCATGGGAAGTGTCTACCGAACTTTTTGAGAAGTTACAGGAAATCACCTGCCACATGTACCTGCCAACTACCCAAACAACTGAGGTAAACAGGCTCCGTTATCAGCTGTTCTGTGCCAGACGTGGAGTGGTAGAGTCAAGTCAACTCCCTCCTTGCCAGGACTGCCTTTTCATGCATGCACTGCGTGCAAACTACCAGGCTGCGATCTGGAGGAGAAGTCTGCAGAGCCAGCCATGGGTTGCAAACCCAACAGACTGCGGTTGGATGATAGATAACGACGGAAAGCTTGTTGTCAAGTGGATGCAAGGGGCACCAGCACCAGAAGCTATTATACAGCTACTGTCCTGCAAGTGTGTGCGGTCATGTGAACTTCCTCAGTGTACTTGCCTCAGCAATGGCCTGAAGTGCACAGACATGTGCAGATTACAGACATGCCAGAACAAGGGTACTGAAGACGAGCCAGTAGAACAACAGTCAGATTCAGAGTCCGATGTTGAAGATATTATGGAGTAACATATATATATATATATATATATATATATATATATATATATATATATATATATATATATATATATATATATGCACATGACATGTTCAGTGTGTATTTACATAACTTGGATTAAATTTTGTTACAAATACTACATCTAGTCACTCCGGGTGGTACCGATATCGTCATATTTGGTTCTTGGCTCATGCTAAAATTCCTGTGGAACACCTAAAGGGTTAACAGTTTTTAAAAATGAGTTTTGAACAGCTTGAGGGGTGTAGTTTGCAAAATGGGGTAATTTATGGGTGGTTTCTGTTATGTAAGCCCCTTAAAGTGACTTCAGAAGTGACTTGGTCCTTTGAAAAGTGGGTTTTGCTGTAAATGTGAAAAATTGCGCATAAAACTATAAGCCCTATTACGTCGTAAAACAATAAGGTTTCATTTTCAAAATGATGCCAATATGAAGTAAACATGTGGGGAGTGTAAATTAATAACTATTATGGGGGGTATCAGTATTTTTGTAAAAAGCAGAGAATTTCAAAGTTAAAAAATTGCCGATTTTTCCAAAATTTCCGAATATTTAGCATTTTTTTATATAGAAAGGTAAAATATATTGACTCCCATTTAGCACTGACGTGAAGTACAATATGTCACGAGAAAACAATCTCAGAATGGCTTGGATAGGTGAAAGCGTTCCAAAGTTATTAGCCCATGAAGTGGCACAGGTCAGATTGGCTTAGGCACTTGGGTACAAATAGGCCTAGGGCTGAAGGGGTTAATAAGCTACGTATATGTAAGGGCTATCATATCAAAAAATAAACTACAGACATGCATCTACCTAAAAATACCAAAGAGAATTAGTCACTCCGCTTGGTACCGATATCGTCAAATTTGGTTCTTGGCTCATGGACTATTATTACCAATCAGCAAGGCAGGCTTTAAAATTAACATGAAAGTCAATATTTAGGCAAATGTTTTAAAAATGTAAAAACAAGCAATCAAATTAAAAGTTTTTTAAATTACCTGCTTCCTCCAATACAAAAATAAAACAAATGAAAACCAATTAAAATACACATACTTAGCACTGTCATGTCCATAAATTTCTGTTCTATGAAAATACAAAATTATTTAACCAGTAAATTATGTTCAAATAAAAAAAATCAGATCATTTGAATTGCTGTTTTTCACCGTAAGGCCGAGTTCACACTATACGAACGAGTGCTATGCAAAAAAACATCGCATAGCACTCGGGGCAGATCGCATCTGCGATTGTTTTCTCATGCTGAATCGACATGCGAGAACAATCACAGCATGCTGCGATTGGCACCGAGATTCGGCCGAGTTTCAGCTCACTCGTACCCATGTAAGTCTATGGGTGCAAATGACACAATGCACATCACTCGGATATTATCAGAGTGCGGTGTGATATACACCGATGACGGCAGTGGAGGAGATGGAGAAATTACTTTCTCCGCCTCCTCAGCAGCTGTGCATGACGCTCGGATCCCGCTCACAGCAGAGCAGTAGCCGAGGGTTATTAGCATATTGCATCCGATGCTCTCACATCGGATGCCATATGCTATTGTGACACCGGCCTTCAACAATATATTATTACTAAAATGATTGTTGACATCTGGAGCCTCTTCTCTTAGCAGCATTATTGAGTCTCTACACCCTTTTTGTCAAATTATGCAATGGGCTGTGTCATGGCTCGGTTTGGGGTTTTGATCCAGTGAGCTGTTGTTTTGTGGTCAGTTCTTCTGCCTATTGAAATATGGCTCTTTTCCTCCCCTATCTAAATGCTGATTCTTTCTTTGTTTTTTTTCTCCCTCCATGATTTGCTCCTTTCCATGTATTTTCCATTTTCCCATTTTGATTTCCCCATCATGTTCTTGGTGTGGCTTTATATAGTGTCCCTTTTCTGCACTTTCTTGCTGGCTAAATTTCCTGGTTGATATATACTTAGAAGTTCCAGCTCTTTAACTTAGGGGTTTACCTTGCTGGGTAAACTCCAGTGTTATTCTTGCTGGAAGTTGGTTTGCTTTCCCTCACAGCATATTTTTCTTTTTCCACTGTTAGTGTAATAATTATAGGGGATAACTCAGGAGACTCTTTGCATGGAACAAGACAACTACAGGACACAGTTTTATAAGTGGTAAAGTCTATATTATCGCACGGTGATTCAAACAGGTGCAGAGAGAAACTCAAGTCCACAACACTTGGTGCAAATATCAAATGCAGCTCAGCAGTCTGTAGGAAACTTCAGAGGAAAATGCAATCACGCAGAAAGTCTATGAAGCACAATTATTCTTGAGGATACTTGACACGAATAAGTCCTTGCTTAGTCCAAAACACAGATAGATATGCTTATAAGGCAGTTCAAATAATATCTTAGCTCAACCAGGGAGGTCTGGGTAATAGTCTCAGGTTCTTGCAGAGCAACAACAGCTGACATGTCCAGCAAATGCAGACAGAAGTAAACACGAGCAGCAGATGAAGGAGGATTACTGGAACTGGTGTATGCAGCAGGAACTCAGAGGAGAGTATTAGGATAACCCCACAGGTTCACAGGAGCAGGTATACAGCTATACGAAAAAGTTTGGGCACCCCCTATTAATCTTAAAGGGGTTGTCCACTACTTTCAATTAACCCCCCAATGTATCCCCCCGGGGCCCCTGATGAATTGTGTAAATACCATCCTTAGCGGTTTTCGCCTGTGAGCGGCGCTATGCTGGTGGCTGAGTCCGGGTCACGTGACCCCCAGGCTTCAGCCGCCGCTCATTTCCGCCAACGTCACGTCAATTTCCAGACTCTGGAAATTGACGTGACGTCAGTAGCAGGCGTGACCCCAGACTCCACAGACAGCAGTCACTCATAAAGAGTGACTGGGCTGTGGGCGGGGCTGAGGCTGCCTGCGGGGCTGTGCTGGGGGCGGGCGGGGCTAGGCAGGGATGTGTGGGCAGGCGCCGGTGCTGTGCGGTCCCCGGCGCCGGTGCTGTGCGGTCCCCGGCGCCGGTGCTGTGCGGTCCCGGGCGCCAGTGCTGTGCGGTCCCTGGCGCCGATGCTGTGCGGTCCCCGGTGCTGTGCGGTCCCGGGCGCCGGCTCTGTGCGGACCGGTGCCGGTATGTGCTGGGGGGTGGTCCTTGGGGTGTGTGTTGTGTGTGTGTGCGTGTGTGTGTCTCTGTGTCTCTGTGTGCAGGCATCGTCCGATGGGACTACAAGTCCCATCGGGCTCTGCCTGCTACAGTGGCAGTGAGTGACACATTAGCCAATGATGGGACAGTAGTAGTCCCATCATCCGGCTAATGTGTTGAATGTAAAAAAAAAAAAAACACATATACATATACAGTACATACATACATACAACACACACCATGCGAGGACACTCACCATGCGGCGACATGCACCATGCGACGGCATGCGACATGTACCATGCAATGACATCCGCCATGCGACGACATGCGCTATGCCACGACATGCGACATGCACCATGCGGCGACATGCACCATGTGTCAACATGCGCAATGCAACGACATGTGGCATGCAACGACATGCACCATGCGACTACATGCGACATGCAGCATGCGACGACATGCGCCATGCGACGACATGCAGCATGCTACGACATGCGACATGCAGCATGCGACGACATGCAGCATGCGACATGCACCATGTGACGCCATGCAACGACATGCGCAATGCGACGACATGTGGCATGCGACGACATGCACCATGCGACTACATGCGACATGCACCATGCGACGACATGCAGCATGCAACGACATGCACCATGCGACTACATGCGACATGCACCATGCGACGACATGCAGCATGCGACGACATGCGGCATGCGAGACATGCATCATGCGACGACATGCAGCATGTGACACCATGCGACATGCAGCATGCGACAACATGCACCATGCGACGACATGCAACATCATGCGACATGCCACATACAGTACATACGTACAGTACATACATACAGACATACAGTACATATAACATAGATTCCATACTCACCATCACTTGTCACTTTAATTCCCGAAGCCATTGTCATCTGTAAAAAAAATTAAAATAATAAACAACCAATATACTCCCTGATCCGCAGAAATCCAATTAAAACGAGTGTCCCTCGACGATCTCCCGTGGAGAGCAGGAGCATCAGATGATGCAACCACTCTCCAGGGGCTCCAGGAACACAATGAGGGGAAGAAGGTATCCTTCCACAATGTATTTCCCACAATGTATTCCTACGCCCCTGTGAGAAAATAGTCCCTAGTCTCACTTTATGGCATTGCTGTGTGAGGAAGTTCCCACTCAGCTTTTTGCCATAAAGTGACACCAGTGAACTTTAGTAACCTCAGTGATGCAGTGCAGGAGCCATTGTCTCCTGTCAGTGTGTCACTGAGGGTCCTATAGAGCAGTGACATCACCCGATGTCACTGTTCTATAGGGGAAATCGTCGTGGGACACTCGTTATTAATTGGACTACGGCGGACAGGTAGTATACGGTTTATTATTTTACATTTTTTGCAGGCGCTGAAGTATGGTAAGTATGGTGAAATGAAGAATATTAAAATACTTTTTCCTAATGTGTGCGTGTTTTATTAACCCTTTTTTAGTATTGGATAAATAACGGATAGGCGTCTTATTGACGGCTCTCCGTTATTAACCCGGCTTAATGTCACCTTACAAGAGCAAGGTGACATTAACCCCTTATTACCCCATATCTCAACGCTACACGGGAGTGGGAAGAGAGAGGCTAAGTGCCGGAATTGGCGCATCTTACAGATGCGCCATTTCTGGGGTGGCTGCGGACTGGTATTTGTAGCCGGGGGGGGACCAATATCCATGGCCCCTCTCTAGGCTATGAATATCAGCCCGCAGCTGTCTACGTAGCCTTTCTGGCTATAAAATATGGGGGGACCCCACGTCATTTTTTTGGGGGGGTCCCCCTATTTTAATAGCCAGTAAAGGCTACGCAGACAGCTGCGGGCTGATATTCATAGCAGGCTACAAATATTGGCCCCCGGCTGTCGGCTTTCCCCCTCTGGTGCAGAAAATTGCGTGGGAGCCCACGCCGTTTTTTTCCGTTTTTTTAAATTAAACGCTCATTAAGGCCTGTTTCACACTTGCGTCGGTACGGGTCCATCGCTATGCATCGGGCCTACATACTGACGCACGTTGTGAAATTTGTGCACGTCGTGGGCAGCGGATGCAGTTTTTCAATGCATCCGCTGCCCATTCTGAAGTCCGGGGAGGAGGGGGCGGAGTTTTGGCCACGCATGCGCGGTAGAAAATGGCAGATGCGACGGACGTGCCAATGGTCCGCCAAAACACGACGCATCCGTTGCACGACGGACGCGACGTGTGGCCATCCGTCGCGATCCGTCACTAATACAAGTCTATGGGTAAAAAACACATCCTGCGAGCACATTTGCAGGATCCGTTTTTTTACCAAAAAGACGGATTGCTAAAAACGCAAGTGTGAAAGTAGCCTTAGGCTGCTTTCACACTAGCATCGGTAAGGGTCTGTCGCGCTGCGTCGCTAATAAAAGTCTATGGAGAAAAAACGCATCCTGCAGACAACTTTGCAGGACGCGTTTTTTCTCCACAACGACGCATTGCGACGTGCAGTGCACGACGCTAGTGTGAAAGAGGCCTTAGAAACATCAGCCTTTCTATTATATATCTATGGATATATCTATCCATAGATATATTTATAGATAGATATATCTATAGATACATAGATGTATCTATCCATATATTTGGCTGCTTTCACACTTCAGGTTTTTGCCATGAGGCACCATCCGGTGAGTTTTGAAAAAAACGGATCCCTTTTTTTCCGCAGGATACGTTTTTTTCTCATAGAGTTGTATTAGCGCCGGATTGCGCCTGATGGCCACACGTTTCATCTGTTTTTTGCCAGATCCGTCAAAAAAGCTGTTTCCGCCGGATGGAAAACACATACAGAGGAACGTTTTTTCTGTCCGGTGAAAAAACGCACAGCGACGGATCCAGCAAAAAAACGTATGAAACCGAGCTGTGAAATGATGAATCCGGGCTTGGAATCCGTTTTTTCATGCATTTTTCCATTCAAATCATGCACATTTTCCATTTATTTGCTTATTTCAAAAAACGGCATTAAAACCGCGCATAAACCGCACCAAAAAAAGCATCAAAACTGCACCAAAAACTGCATCAAAACTGCACCAAAAACTGCATCAAAACCTAGTGTGGTTTTGCTGTTTTGGTGCAGTTTGCAGTTTTGGTGCGGTTTTGATGCAGTTTTTGGTGCGGTTTTGATGCAGTTCTTGGTGCGGTTTTGATGCAGTTCTTGGTGTGGTTTTTAATGCGGTTTTGATGGAGTTTTTGGTGCGGTTTTGATGCAGTTTTTGGTGCAGTTTTTGTGCATTTTTGATGCAGTTTTTGGTGCGGTTTTGGTGCAGTGTTGATGCAATTATGGTGCGGTTTTGATGCGTTTTTTTCAGTTTTGATGCGTTTTTATGCAGTTATTTGCACGGTTTTGATGGATTTTTAAATCGCTTTTTTTGCGTTTTTTGCACGGTTTTTAGGCGTTTTGGTGCATTTTTGAAAGCAAAATAAAGATGTATTATTGAATAACAAAAAAAAAGATTTGTGATGTCATTATTGTCCAACCTCCTCTTTTACATTTGTCCAACCCACACTCCATTAAACACACAGATAGACAGATAGATGATAGATAGATGATAGATGAAATGGATAGACAGATCTACATATAGATAGACCTATAGATGCATACATCTATCTATTCATATATCTATCTGTAGATGTGTCTGGATAGATATATCTATTGATAGATGTATGGATAGCATAGGGTGTGTGTCCACTGTCCGGATTACATCCGAATGAGCTGCAGATTGGATGCTGCGTACTTGTAGTCCCATCGGATGATGCCTGCACACACCCCAAAAGACCCCCTGCACAGCCCCGCACACACCTGAACAGTCCCGCACACACACGAACAGTCCCGCACAGGGCTGTACACATCTGAACAGTCCCAAACACATCCGAACAGCCTGCAGACCCCGCACACACCTGAACAGTCCCGCACAGCGCCGCACACATCTGAACAGCTCGCAGACCCCGCACACACCTGAATAGTCCCGCACAGCGCCGCACACATCCGAAAAGCCCGCAGACCCCGCCCACACACACATACACGCACACCGTCACCGCCCACACACTTCCATCCTCCCGAGCTGCAGTGTTTCTCGGACCCACATCTGCAGCAAAACTGCAGATCTTTTTTACATCTGCGGCTTTGCTGCGGATGTGCCCAACTCAATGAAAGTGTAAAGTTGCAGAAACGCTGTAGTTCCGCACAAAAGAAGTGACATGCTGCGAGAAAAAAAAGCTGCGTTTCGGTGCGGCTTTTTCCGCAGCATGTGCACAACAAGTCTGCGGCTCCGATAGACTTACAATGGTTGTGCACTACACTGCGGATTTGATGCAATTCAGTGCGGCAAAAAACCCTGCGGATCTGCAATCAAATCCGCAATGTGTGCACGCAGCCTTAGCATTTAGTGAACCTAGCAAAAAAGCCAAGCAAAAAGCAAGTGTGGGATTGCAGTTTTTTTGCCATTTCATTGCACTTTGAATTTTTTTCACATTTTCTGTTACACGACATGCTAAAACCAATGGTGTCGTTCAAAAGTAGAACTTGTCCCGCAAAAGATAAGCCCTCACATGGCCATATTGACGGAACAATTATGGCTCTGGAAAGAAGGGGAGCAATAAACGAAAAAAGCTCCAGGGGTGAAGGGGTTTAGAAACATGGATATGGACATATCTCTGGAAATAGACATAGATATATCTGTATCTATCTATCTATCTATCTATCTATCTATCTATCTATCTATCTATCCCTCTATCTGTGTGTAATGGAGTGTGGGTTGGACAAATGTAAAAGAGGAGGTTGGACAGAAATGACATCACAAATCTTTTTGAAGCTAGAGGAGGGAGAGGAGGGAGGGGTTTGGGTGTGTTTTGGAGTGGGTGTGGTAGGTTCGGGCTTAGAGGCCAGTGCAATGCATCATGGAACTTATAGTATTAGAGCACAATATCTCAGGAGAAAGGAAGTTGTCGATTAACCCCATGAGAGTTGAATCCAGCACTAAAGATGTGCTGCTACAGCATGATAAAAGGTAATATTGCTAAAATAAACACAGTACATGTTTTCAGTGGCACATAATAGCAAGATTTATGAAAAAGAAAATAAAAGGTTATAGTAGTGGACAACTTCTTTAAGCTTAATTTTTTATAAAAATTGTTTTTTTTGCAACAGCTATTTCAGTTTCATATATCTAATAACTGTTGGACACAGTAATGTTTCTGCCTTGAAATGAGGTTTATTGTACTAACAGAAAATGTGCAATCTGCATTCAAACAAAATTTGACAGGTGCATAAGTATGGGCACCCTTATCATTTTCTTGTTTTAAATACTCCTACCTACTTTTTACTGACTTACTAAAGCACTTTTTTGGGGTTTTGTAACCTCATTGAGCTTTGAACTTCATAGCCAGGTGTATGCAATCATGAGAAAAGCTACTTAAAGTGGCCACTTGCAAGTTGTTCTCCTGTTTGAATCTCCTCTGAAGAGTGGCATCATGGGCTCCTCAAAACAACTGTCAAATGATCTGAAAACAAAGATTATTCAACATAGTTGTTCAGGGGAAGGATACAAAAAGCTGTCTCAGAGATTTAACCTGTCAATTTCCACTGTGAGGAACATAGTAAGGAAATGGAAGAACACAGGTACAGTTCTTGTTAAGGCCAGAAGTGGCAAGCCAAGAAAAACATCAGAAAGGCAGAGAAGAAGAATGGTGAGATCAGTCAAGGACAATCCTCAGACCACCTCCAGAGAGCTGCAGCATCAACTTGCTGCAGGTGGTGTCACTGTGCATCGGTCAACTATACAACGCACTGTGTTTTTTTGCCACCATGCATAACGCCTTTTTGTATGACCAAACAACTCAATCTTGGTTTCATCAGTCCACAGGACCTTCTTCCAAAAAGAAATTGGCTTCTCCAAATGTGCTTTTGCATGCCTCAGCCAACTCTGTTTGTGGCGTGCTTGCAGAAACGGCTTCTTTTGCATCACTCTCCCATACAGCTTATCCTTGTTCAAAGTGCGTTGTATAGTTGACCGATGCACAGTGACACCATCTGCAGCAAGTTGATGCTGCAGCTCTCTGGAGGTGGTCTGAGGATTGTCCTTGACTGATCTCACCATTCTTCTTCTCTGCCTTTCTGAACTTTTTCTTGGCCTGCCACTTCTGACCTTAACAAGAACTGTACCTGTGTTCTTCCATTTCCTTACTATGTTCCTCACAGTGGAAATTGACAGGTTAAATCTCTGAGACAGCTTTTTGTATCCTTCCCCTGAACAACTACGATGAATAATCTTTGTTTTCAGATCATTTGACAGTTGTTTTGAGGAGCCCATGATGCCACTCTTCAGGGAAGATTCAAACAGGAGAACAACTTGCAAGTGGCCACTTTAAGTAGATTTTCTCATGATTGCATACACCTGGCTGTGAAGTTCAAAGCTCAATGAGGATACAAAACCAAAAAAAAGTGCTTTAGTAAGTCAGTAAAAAGTAGGTAGGAGTATTTAAAACAAGAAAATGATAAGGGTGCCCATACTTATGCACCTGTCAAATTTTGTTTGAATGCAGATTGCACATTTTCTGTTAGTACAATAAACCTCATTTCAAGGCAGAAACATTACTGTGTCCAACAGTTATTAGATATATGAAACTGAAATAGCTGTTGCAAAAAAAAACAATTTTTATAAAACATTAAGCTTAAGATTAATAGGGGTGCCCAAACTTTTTCATATAACTGTATATCCAGGGAGTCACCAGAGGTCAGGATCTGGATGCAAGGCAGAATACTCTAGCACAGACTGAAGGCTGGGGTGTAGTTTTATAGCAGGAAGACACAGTGCACATGAGACCAAAGACGCCATCTTGGAAAAGGGCAGTAATGCACAAAAAGGTAATAAAAAATGTTCAGAGTCCTGACATTACTCCCTCCTTAGAAGCAGCCTCAGGACGATCCTGGACCTGGTTTCTCAGGGAATCTCTGATGAAAACAAGAAATCTTCTGTTGGGCATTGATGTTTTCCACAGGTTCCCAAGAGTCTTCCTCAGGGGCATATCCCTGCCATCTTATCAGATATTGGAGCCGATTCCTGTGAATTCTGGAATCAACAATTTCCTCCACCACAAATTGTTCTTGCCCATCAATCACCACAGGCTGCGGACGTGGCACAACATGTCCCTGGAAGGTATTAGGAGATACAGGCTTTAGTAAGGATACATGAAAAACTGGGCGTACCATCATAGTCCTAGGCAGCTTCAGCCGGCAAGCCACAGAGCTCACAATACCGTTGATCTTGAAAGGGCCAATGAATTTCTGTCCAAGTTTTTGTGAAGGAACGTTTAACTTCAGATTCTTAGTTGCTAACCACACGGAATCTCCTACCTTGAACATGGGTGCAGGTTTATGGAATCTATCAGCCGATCTCTTATAACGTTCTTGAGCTGTGGTCAGGGATTCCTTCAGAACCTCCAGATTTTGCCTCATCGCAGTCAGCCTTTCCTCCACTGCCAGAACCGGAAAACTAATTGGAGACCTAGGTAAGATACACGGATGATAACCCAGATTGGCAAAGAAAGGTGTAAATTTAGTGGAGGCGCTCTAAAAATTGTTATATGAAAATTCGGCTAATGGCAGCAACTCCAACCAATCATCCTGGAGATGGCTGACATAGCATATTAGATATTGTTCCAGCATCTGGTTGGTACGCTCAGTGTGATCATTTGTCTGGGGATGGTAAGCGGAAGAGAGACAGACATTAATATATTGAGTGCAGAGCAAAACCCCTTCCAGAATCTTGAAGTGAACTGCACTCCGCGGTCAGAGATGATCTCATCCGGAACCCCATGCAACCGAAAGACATTCTGTACAACCAAGTTCACTGTATCTTTAGCTGAGGGGAGGCCGGTGCACGGAACAAAATGAGCAGCTTTAGTCAGGCGATAAACCACCACCATGATTGTATTCATGCCCCCTGATGTAGGCAGCTCCACAATAAAATCCATTGATACAGACCCCCAAGGGCAGGACGGAACAGGTAATGGTTGTAGAAGACCTGTAGGTGCCACATAAGGAGTCTTGTAACGAGCACATACTGTCATGTCGGATGCTGTTCAGACCAGGTCTTTCGACAGACAGCGGTAATTCCGCTTTTGACCACTATTTCCTCATTGGCGTCGACTAGATTTTATCTAGCTGTTCCGGGGTTAATTTACCTGATCCTCGGATTGGAAGCTGGGCCATGCCCATTGCCTTTAAATAGTTCTCCTGATCATTGGGCATCGCCGATTATAGCTTCTGTCTTGTGCGTTGTTATCTCGGTCTGGAGTGGAGAGCTGGTTGTTGGAGATTCGTTGCTGGTGGTGTATTTTCCTTAGTCTTATTTACACCTTCCTATATTTGTATTTATTTTGCCCTGCACATTTATAGTGTATTCCTGAGTGACTGCGGCGTGGTGTATATTTTCCTTTATCCTTGTCTGTGCTAACTGTGGTTATTGGTGTATTACCTCTTCACTTGGTGGTGGGCAGAGGTTTCAGCCTAGGGTTGAAACAGGAGACAGGGTGAGGTTCGAGGCCTGGACATGCACACCATCAGTGTAAACTCCAGGTAGAGGGTCAGTCAGGATTTCCCTAGTCTGACGGAAATTGCAGGGGCCCGGGTTATTAGCTCTCGCTCACCTAGTCTCCCCATGACATTATAATCGGCCCAACAATAAAAAAAAAAGAAAAAAAGGGTTTCTTTTTTTTTTGTCATGGATCCCATGACTTCCATAACCCGCCAGTTGGAGGCGCTGTCCCTACAGGTCGCTGAGTTGAGGGGGGCTGTTCAGCAACAGGGACTAGCAGTATCTAATGTGCAAGCTGGAGCGACAGGAAGAGTTGCTGAGCCTAAATTCCCTTTGCCTGAAAAATTTGCTGGGAACGCAGTAAATTTGTTTCTTTTCGTGAAGCTTGCAAACTATATTTCCGTATGCACCCGATCTCCTCGGGTAATGAGGCTCAGCGTGTGGGCCTGGTGTTGTCATTGTTAAGCGGGGATCCCCAAGCATGGGCGTTTTCTTTGCCATCTGATTCTGCTGCATTTGACTCTGTGGAGAGTTTTTTTTCCTCTCTTGGAAAAATCTACGATGAACCTGACAGAATGGCTCTAGCAGAATCTAAGATATGCACTATTCGCCAGGGAGAGCGAGTTGCAGAGGATTACTGTTCTGAATTTCGTCGCTGGGCGATCAATACACAATCAATTGATCCAGCATTGCGGAGTCAGTTTATTCATGGGGTTTCTGGAAGGGTTAAAAAAGCCCTTCTGATGTACGAGACTCCTGCTTCTCTAGATTCCGCTATGAGTCTGGTTGTCCGCATTGATCGCCGTTTGCGTCAGGGGGAGCATGAGACACCATCTATGGGAGAGGGTTTAGGTTCACGTGAGGTTGCTGCAGGTGAGCTCACGGAGCCTATGCAAATCGCAGGGGTGTCACATGTGAAGAGTCGAGCCCCTGAGCTCAGGAAGCAGGGAGCCTGTTTTTACTGTGGTACAACTGGTCATTTTATTAACATCTGTCCTCTGCTGTCTAAGAAAAACGCAACGGCGGAAAACTTCTACGATCAGAGGGTGTGGAGGAGACCAATCTGAGCTTATGTATATCCTCCATGGTGGTTTCTCAATGCATGCTCCCTGCTAAGGTTTTTATCACTGGCAGTGAGCTGCCAATTACTGTTTTTGTGGATAGTGGTTCAGCCACAAATCTCATTGATGAGGAGTTTGCACGCACAGCAGGTTTTAGGATTGAAAAACTGTCTCATCCTATTCGTGTGGTCACCATCAATGCTGCTCCTCTCTCTCAGGGGGAGATTACTGAATTTGTGGCTGAGGTGAAACTCCACATTGGGGTTCTACATTTCGAGCGGGTTACATGTAAGGTGCTCAGGAATCTTCCTGCTCAGGTGGTTTTGGGTTTTCCTTGGTTGTCCATGCACAACCCGGTAATTGACTGGAAAACTCAGGACATAATTCAGTGGAGCGAGTACTGCCAGGAGAATTGCCTGGCCACATGTTTGGCTGCGGTGACTTCAAGCGTTCCGGAGTCACTTCTGGATTTTGTGGATGTGTTCTCTGAAAAGGGTTGTTCAGAGTTGCCGCCACATCGTCCCTATGACTGTTCTATCAGGTTTAAACCAGGGGCCAAGTTGCCTAAAGCAAGGATGTTTAACATCTCCGGTCCAGAGAGACAAGCGTTAAAAGATTATATTGCTGAAAGCTTGAGCAAAGGGCACATCAGGCCGTCATCCTCGCCGGTGGCAGCAGGGTTCTTCTTCGTGAAGAAGAAAGATGGTGGATTACGCCCGTGTTTGGATTTCAGGGAGTTGAACCAGATTACGGTTCATGATCCATACCCGATGCCACTGATACCAGATTTGTTCAACC
This sequence comes from Ranitomeya variabilis, assembly GCF_051348905.1. Taxonomy (NCBI): domain Eukaryota; kingdom Metazoa; phylum Chordata; class Amphibia; order Anura; family Dendrobatidae; genus Ranitomeya; species Ranitomeya variabilis. The sequence continues at coordinate 242,830,491 of NC_135236.1, read as the reverse complement.
AGGTGGCGGGTGCTAAGTGGTTTACCAAGCTTGACCTCAGGGGGGCGTACAACCTCATAAGAGTCCGTCAAGGTGATGAGTGGAAGACAGCTTTTAATACCCCTGAGGGTCATTTTGAAAATTTGGTGATGCCTTTTGGGTTGACTAACGCACCTGCAGTGTTCCAACATTTCATCAATGATGTGTTCTCGCATCTTTTGGGGAAATTCGTTATCGTGTACCTAGATGACATTCTCATATATTCTTGCGACCGTGATGCTCATTTAAATCATGTCAGGCAGGTGTTACAGCTTCTCAGAGAGAATAAGCTGTATGCTAAACTTGAGAAATGTGTATTTTCTGTTCAAGAGTTGCCTTTCTTGGGTTATATTGTGTCTGCTTCTGGTTTTAAAATGGACGCCGCTAAGGTGCAAGCGGTGCTGCATTGGGAACGTCCTGATAACCTGAAAGCACTTCAGCGGTTCCTTGGGTTTTCTAACTACTATAGAAAATGTATCAAGGATTTTTCCATCATTGCTAAACCACTAACTGACATGACTAAAAAGGGTACCAATTTCTCCGTTTGGCCTGAGGCTGCTGTGTCCGCATTTAAATTTCTTAAGAACAGTTTTGTTTCAGCCCCCATTCTTGTGCAGCCAGATGTATCAAAACCCTTTGTTGTGGAATTCGATGCGTCTGAGGTTGGTGTGGGGGCGGTACTATCTCAAGGCTCATCTTTGAGTGGTTTGCGTCCGTGTGCCTATTTCTCCAAGAAACTGTCGTCCGCCGAACGTATTTACGATATCGGCAACAGGGAGTTGTTGGCAATCAAGTTGGCCTTTGAGGAATGGCGACACTTCTTGGAGGGGTTGGTACATCAGGTTACTGTTATTACCGATCATAAGAATCTGCTGTATTTGGAGTCAGCCAAGTGTCTGTCCCCCAGGCAGGCTCGCTGGGCATTGTTTTTCACGAGGTTCAATTTTGTTGTCACTTACAGACCGGGGTCTAAAAACACTAAGGCGGATGCTCTGTCCAGGTGTTTTCCGGGGGGTGAACCTCGGGAAGATCCAGTACCCATCCTCCAAAAGGGTGTTGTGGTTTCGGCTCTCACTACCGAGGTTGAGGCTGAGATTGCCGAGGCTCAGGAGGAGGTACCATCTGAGCTTCCCATCAACAAATCTTTTGTACCGCTTCATCTCCACTTAAAGGTTTTGGCGGAGCATCATGATGCTGTCCTGGCTGGCCACCCAGGGGTTAGAGGTACTTTGGAGTTGGTGTCACGTCGGTTTTGGTGGCCCAAGATCCGACAGGACGTGGTCTCATACGTGTCAGCTTGTACCACGTGCGCTAGGGCTTAGACGCCCCGCTCCCATCCTGTTGGCACACTACTTCCTCTTGAAGTACCTAGTAAGCCATGGACGGAAATCTCCATGGATTTCATCACTGATTTGCCCTCATCAGCTGGGAACACTGTCATCTTGGTGATTGTTGATCGGTTTTCTAAAATGTCGCACTTTGTGTCTTTGCCTTCGTTGCCTAATGCTAAGACTCTGGCTCAGGTATTTGTGCAGGAGGTGGTCAGACTTCATGGGGTTCCGTCTGACATCATGTCTGATAGGGGGTCTCAGTTTGTGGCAAAGTTTTGGAAAGCATTTTGCTCATGGCTGGGGATCAAGTTGTCTCATTCTTCGGCGTTCCATCCTCAGTCAAATGGTCAGACTGAGCGTATGAACCAAAATTTGGAACAGTACCTTTGCTGCTTTGTCTCTGATAACCAGGAGGAGTGGTCTACCTTTCTTCCTTTGGCTGAGTTTGCCATCAATAATCACCGCCAGAAGTCATCTGGGGAGTCTCTGTTTTTTTGTGTTTACGGGCTACATCCTCAATTTTGTACCTTGAGTCAGAGGGGCTCTTCCAGCGTTCCGGAGGAGGATCAGTTAGGAGCACAATTATCATCAGTCTGGAGGAGAGTTAAACAGCGCCTGTTGAGTGTGGGTGCTAGGTACAAACGTGTGGCTGACAGTAGGCGTGTGCCAGGTCCGGACCTGAGTGTGGATGACTGGGTGTGGTTATCCACAAAAAACATAAGACTCAAAATATCATCCCTTAAATTGGGTCCACGGTTTATTGGTCCATTTAGGGTCACCGCCGTCATTAACCCAGTAGCGTACCGATTGGAGCTCCCTACGGTGTATAAGATACACAACGTGTTCCACAGGTCTCTTCTAAAGAAGATGGTGGGTTCTGTGGATGCAGCGCCTATGCCACCTCCAGTCTTGGTGGATGGTAATTTGGAGTTTGAAGTCTCCAAGGTGGTTGACTCTCGTGTAGTGCGTCGCACTTTACAATACTTGGTACACTGGCGTGGTTATGGGCCTGAGGAGAGGTCCTGGGTACCAGCCTCGGATATTCATGCGGATCGGCTGGTCAGGTTTTTTCATCTTCGCCATCCAGAAAAGCCGGGTCCTATAAGCCGTGAGGGCCATGGGGTCCCTCGTAGAAGGCAGGGTACTGTCATGTCGGACGCTGTTCAGACCAGGTCGTTCGACAGACAGCGGTAATTCCGCTTTTGACCACTCTTTGCTCATTGGCGTCGACTAGATTTTATCTAGCTGTTCTGGGGTTAATTTACCTGATCCTCGGATTGGAAGCTGGGCCATGCCCATTGCCTTTAAATAGTTCTGATCACTGGGCGTCGCCGATTATAGCTTCTGTCTTGTGCGTTGTTATCTCTGTCTGGAGTGGAGAGCTGGTTGTTGGAGATTCGTTGCTGGTGGTGTATTTTCCTTAGTCTTATTTACTCCTTCCTATATTTGTATTTATTTTGCCCTGCACATTTATAGTGTATTCCTGAGTGACTGCGGCGTGGTGTATATTTTCATTTATCCTTGTCTGTGCTAACTGTGGATATTGGTGTCTTACCTCTTCACTGGGTGGTGGGCAGAGGTTTCAGCCTAGGGTTGAAACAGGAGACAGGGTGAGGTTTGAGGCCTGGACATGCACACCATCAGTGTAAACTCCAGGTAGAGGGTCAGTCAGGATTTCCCTAGTCTGATGGAAATTGCAGGGGCCCGGGTTATTAGCTCTCGCTCACCTAGTCTCCCCATGACACATACCTCACAAGAGAGAACATAGTCCTTGGTATCCTTCAGGCAAGTTGGCCACCAGAAGAAATGGCTCAGGAACTCTTGTGACTTCTGTAACCCCTTGTGACCAGCCCACTTGGAGTCATGTACCAACTTGAGGATCTGCAGACGGACGACCTCAGGGACGTAGATACATCGATCTCTGAACCACAAGCCACCCTTAAAGACAAGATTAATATCCACAGATGGGTTGGCCAGAAATACATCTCCGTCATAGGCCTCCCTGCACTCCTTCCACAAGTCCTGATCGTGGATAACTACGAAGAAATTGGCATCAGATAGAATGGTCTTGGATGGGGCTCCAGGTACAGAATCCACAGCATGGATTCGGGATAAAGCATCAGCCTTCCCATTATGAGAACCTGGACGGTACGAGATAACAAAGTTAAATTGATTTAAAAATAAGTTACAACGAGCCTGACGAGGAGAAAGACATCTAGCGGATCTAAGGAACTCTAAATTGCGATGGTCAGTTAGCACTATGATCTGTTGTGCAGCTCCTTGCAGATGATGCCTCCATTCTATGAAAGCCACAATAATAGCCAGCAATTCCTTGTCCCCCACATCGTAATTCTTCTCTGCTGAGGTTAGTCTATGGGAAAAAAAAGCACAAGGATGTAGCAGACCCTTCTCTCCAGTTCTTTGGGAGAGAATAGCCCCCAAAGCATTATCAGAAGCGTCCACTTCCACAATGAAAGAAAGTGTTGGATTTGGGTGTATCAACAGTGGTGCTGATGTGAAACAGATCTTAAGCCGATCAAAAGCTTCTTGAGCCTGTGAAGACCACTTAAAGGGATTTTTTTCTTTGTCAAGGAAGTAATGGGACGGACAATATCAGAAAAATTTCGAATGAAGCGTCTGTAGAAATTTGCAAAACCAATAAAACATTGGACCTCCTTAACGTTCTTGGGTACCGGCCAGTCAAGGATAGCCTGAATCTTACCAGATTCCATGTTCAGCCCCTGGGGAGAGATGATATAACCTAAGAACTGTATCTCAGAACGATGGAACTCACATTTCTCCGGCTTAATATACAGATGGTTCTCTTTCAGATGTCTTAAAACAGTTTTGACATGTTCTTCATGTTCCTGTAGAGAGTCAGAAAAGATTAGTATATCGTCCAAATAGATCACTACAAACTGGTCCAACAAATCTCTGAAAATGTAATTAGCAAGGTGTTGAAACGTTGCAGGGGCGTTACAAAGCCCGAAGAGCATCACAAGAGATTCAAAGTGTCCATACCGGCATCTGAGTGCTGTCTTCTACTCATCCCCTGGACGAATACGCACCAAATTATAAGCCCCACAAAGATCCAGTTTAGAGAACACCTTAGCATGGCGGACTCTTTCCAGTAATTCGGGAATCAGAGGCAAAGGGTAACGGTTTCGTATGATTACCTTATTGAGTTCCCGATTGTCAACACAGGGTCTCAGGGTCCCATCCTCCTTCTTTACAAAAAAGATAGGTGCCCCTGCTGGTGAGGAAGAAGGACGTATGAAGCCTTTGGCCAGATTTTCATCAATATACTCCTTTAAGGCTTGAAGCTCAGGTACCGCCAAAGGGTATACGTTACCAAAAGGAATAGCTGCCCAAGGAAGCAACTCAATGGGACAGTCATAATGCCTGTGTGGAGGAAGCTGATCTGCATTCTTCTTGTCACAGATGTCAGAGAACTCTTTATATGCTGGAGGTAAAGAAAATACCTGTACATGTGGCTCCGTAGCCATGGACTCAAGGACAGCTTCTGTTAACACTGAGTTGCTCCTTGTTGGAAAGATAATCTCCTTGGTCTCCCAGTTGATAACTGGGTTCTGAGAACGCAACTAAGGAATGCCTAAAATCACAGGAAACTGAGGAGAAGAAATTAGCAAGAAAGAAAGTTGCTCCTGATGATTAGGCTCCAACAAAATTTCAAGGGCTATGGTCTCCTGATCCACAGGCCCAGAGATTAAAGGTGACCCATCCACTGTTTCCATGGTAATTGGAGAGGCTCTTTGCTGAATTTCAATACCATGTTCCTTGGCAAATGCGATATCCATGAAATTGCCACCTGCACCAGAGTCAATCATAGCTGCACTGGAAATCCACTGTCCTGAACACAGGATCTTAATAGGGAGAGAACAGTGAGAGTTCTTTTCCTTCAGCTCCTTGGGGGGTGAAGTCGTAGAAAGTGAATGGAATACAGCGTTTAAAGGCAGGCTACATTCAGAGATGTCAGATTCATCATCACAGTTGTCATACTCTCCTACTGCTGCTAGCACCTTGTTAGGCCATCTAGGACACTTAGGACAATTGATTAAGAAGTGGTCAGACTGACCGCAGTAGAAACATAGACTTTCATGAAGGCGATGCTCCCGGCGCTCATTGATCTCGCGCCTCTGAATGGAATCAATTTGCATGGGCACCTCCTCCACCTCCCGAGATGTTTTACCTGCAGACTCTTTGGAAGGAAGGAAAAAGTTAGAAATATGATTATATGCAGCAAACTTCTCCTGCGTATGCTCAGTAAGGTGAATGTCAATGCGCACACAATGCTGTATAAATGTCTCTAGCTCTTGTGGTGACTCAGAGCGAGCTAGTTCATCGGATTCGCCCAGGCGAGCGCTCGTGCGGTCAGCAGCATTATTACACACAATACTTTGGATCTATCATTAGGAAAACGGTCAGCATGCACATCAAAATATAGCATACATTGATTCATAAAGCCACGAAATTTGACACGATCACCATTAAATCTGAATGGGGGCAACTTAGGTGGGCTAGCTGGTGGCGGTTGCCCAGAGGGAAAAGTCGCTTGTGCAGCTATTTGCGTGCTTATGTCCTGATAAGCCCGTCCATACTGGGACTCTATGCCAACAAGTTTGTTTTCCTGGGCTGCCATGCGGGTGCGTAAGTCCTGCAAAGTCTGTCCAAACACTTGTTGATTGTGTTCAAAGCTTCCAAACTTCTTTTGCAGACCTTCCACATCTTTCTGCAGTGATCTAATTATGGAAAACACCTGCTCTAGTCTGCTTTCTGCAGTCATTGTTCCAGCAGTCTTCTTTTTTTTTAGGCTAGAGTATCCTGTAACAATTATAGGAAATAACTCAGGAGACTGTTTGAGTGGAACAAGACAACTACAGGACACAGTTTTTTAAGTGGTAAAGTCTATATTATCACACGGTGATTCAAACAGGTGCAGAGAGAAACTCAAGTCCACAACACTTGGTGCAAATATCAAATGCAGCTCAGCAGTCTGTAGGAAACTTCAGAGGAAAATGCAATCACGCAGAAAGTCTATGAAGCACAATTACTCTTGAGGATACTTGACACGAATAAGTGCTTGCTTAGTCCAAAACACAGATAGATATGCTATAAGGCAGTTCAAATAATATCTTAGCTCAACCAGGGAGGTCTGGGTAATAGTCTCAGGTTCTTGCAGAGCAGAAACAGCTGACATGTCCAGCAAATGCAGATGGAAGTAAACACGAGCAGCAGATAAAGGAGGACTACTGGAACTGGTGTATGCAGCAGGAACTCAGAGCAGAGTAGCAGGATAACCCCACAGGTTCACAGGAGCAGGTATATAGCCAGGGAGTCACCAGAGGCCAGGAGCTGTGTTGTGAATTTGGATTCTGGGCTCCCCCGGTGGCTACTGGTGGAATTGAACTGGTGTCTTCATCTTCTCTGTTCACCTGTTCCCATCAAGATGTGGGAGTCGCTATATAACCTTGCTGCTCTGTTAGTTGCTTGCCGGTCAACAATGTTATCAGAAGCCTCTCTGTGCTTGTTCCTGCTCCTAGACAACTACTAGATAAGTTGGACTCTTGTCCATGTTTGTTTTTGCATTTTTGTTCCAGTTCACAGCTGTAGTTTCGTTACTGTGTCTGGAAAGCTCTTGTGAACAGGAATTGCCACTCTGGTGTTATGAGTTAATGCCAGAGTTTTAAAGTAATTTCTGGATGGTGTTTTGATAGGGTTTTTAGCTGACCATGAAAGTGTCCTTTCTGTCTTCTGCTATGTAGTAAGTGGACCTCAAATTTGCTAAACCTATTTTCATACTACGTTTGTTATTTCATCTTGATTCACCGCCAATACATGTGGGGGGCCTCTGTCTCCTTTCGGGGTATTTCTCTAGAGGTGAGCTAGGACTAATATTTTCCTCTGCTAGCTTTATTTAGTCCTCCGGCTGGTGCTGGGCATCTAGAATCAACGTAGGCATGCTACCCGGCCACTGCTAGTTGTGCGTTAGGTTTAGTTCATGGTCAGCTCAGTTTCCATCTTCCAAGAGCTAGTTCCTATATATGCTGATGCTATGATCTCTTGCCATTGAGATCATGACAGTTTGACCGGCCCACTAAAGGGTTAAAATCCTTGGCTGAGAAAGGAGAGTAATAAGGAGTCTGCTGAAATTTTTTTTTTTTTTTTTTTCTCTCCTTTGAATGGCTCTGTGTCCACCTGTTTGCAATGGATCTTCAGAGTGTAACTGCAGGTTTGAATAATCTCGCCACGAAGGTACAAAATTTGCAAGATTTTGTTTGTCATGCACCTGTATCTGAGCCGAGAATTCCTTTGCCGGAATTTTTCTCGGGGAATAGATCTGGGTTTCAGAATTTTCAAAATAATTGCAAATTATTTTTGTCCCTGAAATCTCGCTCTGCCGGAGACCCTGCACAGCAGGTCAGCATTGTGATTTCCTTGCTCCGGGGCGACCCACAAGACTGGGCTTTTTCATTGACACCAGGGGATCCTGCGTTGCTCAATGTGGATGCGTTTTTTCTGGCCTTGGGGTTGCTCTATGACGAACCTCATTTGGAGCTTCAGGCAGAAAAAACTTTGATGTCCCTATCTCAGGGGCAAGATGAAGCGGAAATTTACTGCCAAAGATTCCGTAAATGGTCTGTGCTTACTCAGTGGAATGAGTGCGCCCTGGCGGCGACTTTCAGAGAGGGTCTCTCTGATGCCATTAAGGACGTTATGGTGGGGTTCCCTGTGCCTGCGGGTCTGAATGAGTCCATGACAATGGCTATTCAGATCGATAGGCGTTTGCGGGAGCGCAAACCAGTGCACCATCTGG